>NW_016107466.1:5163262-5179810 GCF_001604975.1 Cebus imitator | reverse complement strand
TCCCATTTGAATGCCCTTTATTTCTTTTTCTTGCCTGATTGCTCTGGCTAGAACTTCTAATACTATATTGAATAGCAGTGGTGAGAGCGGGCATCCTTGTCTGGTGCCACATTTCAAAGGCCTTTAGAATATCAACAAAAAGATAAAAGGGACAGAAATAGTTCTAGTGAAGAAAGATAAAAGGATCTTGGGTTATTTTGTATAATTTTCAGAACAGAACTTGAGAGATTGCTTAATAGCCATCTTCTCCATTTATGAAGGAAATGTACTGTGTTCATGGAGACCCATAAAACTACTGGGAATTTTGAATTCATGTAATCCAGCCTCCTTTACTACAAGTGACCACACTGATGTCCAGGGAGCAGATGTGACTTGCTGAAAATCTTGCAGCTCATTAATGGTTGAGCTTGGCTATACACTTTAGCGTGATTTGGATTCCAGATGTCAAGCTAAAAGTGGGTACCGTGCCTGCAAATGTGAGAACTTAGGGAAGAAGTCTTAGAAAATGCTATTCTATTAGTAGAGACATATGCAATCTATTGGAAGAATATTGTCTTCACCATGCATCATTCATATACCTGTATTTCCAAAGTCCTTTATTGCTTCCTAAGTGTCCTAAACAGATAATTCAAAGTTCCCATAAACTCACCTCCAGTTCTAGGGGAAAGGGCTCTGATTGAAGTAAGTGGGTTAATCATATCTTACTAGCCACAGTTTTTGGTTCAGTTCATCTAATCCTAAGCCAACTGCTACCATGGCTGCCTCTAGACATATTAGCGGATTTGAGTTGTGGTTCAATTACAATGAATGTCAACATTTTGCCTTAGAATTTTAAAAATATTGATCTTATTTTGGACATCATGGGACACAAACAGGAAATATAGGATGGCTACAGGTACTTTTCTTGAAGTGAAGGTTCTTTGAGCATTCAGTTGAAAAAAAGAAAATTGAGTAAAGTAAATGACAATAAAAAATAAATGAAGATAAATAAGTCACAACCTTGACTAAATTATACCTGAACTCACTCTGGATATTTAAATTACATAGTCCAGTAAATTCTCTATAATATTTAATTGTCTTCCTTTTTTAAAAAATATATTTACAACCAAAGATATTCTGACTAATATCAGCCAGAAGAAATATTTCTTTTAAATAATAGATCACTAAAAATTATTTATTTTTAACAACTTAATTACTAAAGTCATATTTATTGTAAAATGCTAAGCACTTTGCATACATTATTTTGTTTAATTCTGACAATAGCCTCCTGAAGTAAGCAATACTGTTATCTTCATTTTACAAATAGGAGAACTGTGACAGGAAAAAAAGAATGCTTACTGTGGATTGTGCTTATGTTCACCCAGCCAAATGCGGCAGTGTTGGCATTTGGCCCAGATTGGTTTGATTCTAGGACCATGACTAAGCACCCCTGCATAACACATGCATTGACTGGAGGTGTGCAGGATACAAAGCAGTTATTTATTGACTTACTCATATTTATAAGAGGCAGAAGACAGAGTCAACCATTAAAGTCCCATGTAAGTCTCAGATTCTGAAAGTTTCTGGGACACCATCATTTCACAAAAGAAGGGGAGGAGAGGAGGGAGAAGGAAGCAAACAAAACAAAACAACACTCTGTTTTTCCTATCTATCTCCTTTGCTGGAAAGAAAATAAGTTTTCCAGCCTTTAAACGTACCAAGGACATGGTGGAGACATATATGTCTACTTATGCTTGTGTTGTTCCTCATGTCAGGCTGCCCCACAGTTACTCCAACTTCATCTACTGGCATCTGCGTGCCAGGGGATGCACTCTCCCATTGAGAAGCACGGAGATTTTCTGCTCCAGACATAGCCATTTGGAAAACAAAATGCCCGCTCTTCCTATAATGCCTTGCCAACAGATGGGACTCCATGAGGAATTCATTGTGAAATCCAAAAATGTGACACCAAGGAGACATCCATCCATAGATGATTCACAGTAACAGAATGCCAGTAAATCAGTGCACCTTGCTTCCTGTAATTTCAGCCATCTGAAACTTCTGTAACTTTAAGACTTTTTAATGGCTGAGTATGCCCAAGCACAGATGTTTCAGGAGTTTAATAATCATAACAAAAAAAATTACAAAGTTAACCGTTAACCACTATTTTAATTGAAAAATATTATAAGGGTTACTTTAAAAAAATGTAGAATTAATGCTGTTTTAACATTGCCTTTTAATCTCCAATATTCTTCTTAAATGTACTTGAATAAGGATCCCATTCATTTATTTCTTTTCTTTTTCTTCCGGCAAAGTCCTGAAAGTTTTTATTAACTCTATACACTTATTTTGTGTACTTGTATACTGGACACTTTTAGGAACTCACCTATTTAAATAGACTCTCAATTCCGGTATTAAAGTTTGCCCATGCTATTCATGTATCTATCATCTGTAAGGAATAATGATTTTGTCTCCTCTTTTCCAAATTTTGTTCTTTTTATTTTGGTTTGCATTCGTTTCTGCTAAATATATTGAATGCAACTTTCAGAACAATGTTTAGTAATAGTAGCATTAAATTTTAGTCATGCTACTGATTTGAAAGAGATTATTTCTTTTTTAAGAAGCTATATCCCTATGACTATTTTACAAGATTATTCTTAATGAAGTTACGAGTTGATGTTTATACATTTTACAGTTTGTTTTTTCCCAAAAAAAAATGATAGGAAGAGAATTATCAAGTTATCTGTTTGGTACAGGACCAAGACTTGAGTGAGGGCATGGAGAGTTGAGGTAGAAAATACTGTGTCTTTCTTCACTTTAATATCTGAGCAGTCTTTGTTGCATAAACCATAATGCCCCTTCTCCATATTCTATCAATAGGTGACCTTTAAAAATTCATTCTGGAAGGTAGTTATATATTTGCCAATCTTAATTGATTCTTGTGATGTGATTTTTATTATTCTTCCATGTCTACATAGACGTTTTTTAAGGGACGCTGTAAAGGCTACCTCAAAACCTGATGGAGACATGAAATCTCAGGCGTCAAACCTGGTCATTTCTCAGCCCATCATCACTTTCACAGCACTCAATTCCTTTCAGAGGAAAAGAATCTAAATGGCTTTAGAGATTAGGTTTCTGGCCTGGAATGCCTGCTGGTTTCCTACTTACTAGGCTAAATGTCCAAAATACTTGTTTGTTCATGCATTTAAGTGAAGAAACTGCTCACTAGCTTTGGGGTGGTATTCTAGTCTCTCTTGTTTTCTGAAAGACAGTAAGTTACGGAGATATCTTATAAGCCACCCTTTGCTTACCTTGAGGCATTTATTCAATCAGTGAATGTTTTTATATGCCATCTGAGCACCAGGGAATTTTGCTGGGCACCAAGGATATAAGACTGAGTAAAGAGGACATGGCCTCTGCCCTGATGCAGACTAAAGAGTAAACAACTCAGCTAGTAAAAAATATGTTTCTTTGCTCTTGCCTGTATTAACCAACAATGCCAAGTACTTTAAAAGGAAAGGACTGTGCTCAGAATTATAGAAAGACAGGGATATGAATCCATTAGTCAAGTTCTCATGGGAAGTAGTTGGCACGCTCAATTGGAATCAGTAAAAGGGAATGATAAGAAGGCCATTTTCAAAGATGAGGGCAGGGTGGAGTAACGTACAGAGGACTGTGCAGAATCCTGAAAACAGTAACAACTGCGGGCTTGGAAGGACGAGGGAAAGAATGGTTTTCAAGGCCCAGTGACAGAGAAGCCTGGGTGAAAGGGCCTCCTGAAAGAACACAGCTTTCCTCCAGCACATGGGAAAGCCAAGAGAATAAAGGCCATCTCTTCCCTTGCACCTTCCTCTCTGCTCTTCTTCAGGTGCTCATTGTGGACTGGATTCATTAGGAAGCACAGGGCAAGAGTGTCTCTGCCTATCACACACCCTTGTCACCTCCCTTTGTAATGGAGGAGGGTGTGAAAGGGTGGGAAGTGGATCTGGAAGAAGAATGGAAAGATCCAAAACATAAGGAAGTGACATAATCTGAGGACTAAGAGAAGTTTGTAAAGTCAGAAAGCTCTTGATGAGAATGCAGAGCTGATGGTAACACTGATAATCTGTGACAGCATAACTTTCAGGAAGTCACTCATTCTGCCCCAAATCCAATGCCATATCAGAAATTTAATAATAATGTGTACTATTTGGGCTCACTATGTGGATGAAAAGAAAAAAATGATTTAAAGCCCTTTGAGTTGTACCTGATCCATATAAAATACTACATATTAAGGGCCAGGCGTGGTGGCTCATGCCTGTAATCCTAGCAATTTGGAAAGCCAAGTCAAGCAGATCACAAGGTCATGAGATTAAGACCATCCTGGCCAACATGGTTACACCCTGTCTCTACTAATAATACAAAAATTGGCTGGGCATGGTGGTGTGTGCCTGTAATCCCAGCCACGCGGAAGGCTGAGGCAGAATTGCTTGAACCCAGGAGGCAGAGGTTGCAGTGAGCCAAGATTGAGCTACTGCACTCCAGTCTGGCGACAGAGCAAGACCCCGTCTCAAAACAAACAAATGAACAACAACAACAAAAACTCTACATGTTAAATGCTATAACGAATATTAGTTTATTTTCTGTTCTTATTGTTCATAGCAGTCAGAAGTGTCTCTGCATTTTCCTGGACAGAGGAGTAGTAAGTCAAACTGGCACACTTGAATTCAATTGGATGAAAGAGGTGGATGCTGTTGCTAAGAGAGAAGTAAAACATATTGCATTTTTGTAAATTAGTAGTTCTTCCAATTCCTGGTCAGGAGAATTGTGATATTCTAAAGAGATAACTCAATTATTCGAGACAGAGCAAATATAGCTACAACCTAAAAACAGCTGCAGGTTGGCCTAGAAGTAAGGATTTCAGGAAGATAGCAAAAAATATTTGGGGTTTTCACTCTATCTGGGCTCTTACAATACATACTTTAATTCTCATAATACACAAGAATCATGCAAGATGTATATTTATATATGCATATATCTGTATACATGCACAAAACATGCATAATACACAAGGCACAATCAACTTTTCCTGCCACTATCTTACCCCTTCAATCTTTCAGAGACTTAGGAGACCAGAAATGGGAGGCTCTCTAGGCGGAGAAGAGTGTTAACACTTAGCTACACATTTGGTGTGGCTTGATGCGTTTAAATTCTAAAGGGTAGATGATTGAAGTTTCCTTTAAAATCACTTTTGGCTTCAAAGATGATTACTTGTATAAATTATTTTTTAATGGAAGAGGGTGGGAAGAGTGGATGGGGATAACTAATGCAGGCTTCTCTTCACACCAATTTCCCATCTCACAGTAAAATTTAATTTAAGTTCTTGAGGCCTTCAGTGTTAATGAGTATTTATTCCTCTTTTTCTTATAAAAAAAAGATGAGCATTTTTAGCATGATTAAAGTTGATGACAATCTCATTTCCATAATTACAATGTATAGCTTTATAAAAATGTATCCAAAATAATGTTCTCTGTGTGTGTGTGTGTGTGTGTGTGTGTAGTGTATGCGTGGAGTTTGTGCATTTTCTTTTTCAGCAGAAAAGTGGAGAAAATAAGTGGAGATTTGTTTGAAAGGGAGAGGTTTTCATTTTCTGATATTTTCCCATTGGAGATCAGGTGTCGGTAGATAGTTCAGGTGAGTCACATTCTGTCTTCTAACCTTCAGCATCCTCATCTCCTGTACAGGGATGGTCATACCTACATGGCAAGGTTGTTGTGAGGACCCAATAAGAGAATGAAAGGAAAGGGGAATTTTAACAAGAACAGAATCAAAATAATATTTTGTATGATATTCATAATTATCAAAAAATGATTAAGTGGTTGAGTTCAGCCACTGCGACAGAATGGGCTTAGGTTGGAATCTGAACTCTGGCTCCATTCACTCACTAGTTTGAGAGCAAGGTGCATGACCTTTGTAACCATTTGTTCCTTCATCTCAACTGGGGTAACAATGGATCCTACCTCATGATATTGCAGTGAGTCAATGTAGTAAAATGATTCAGTTACAGTGCCTGGAACATCATAAGGACCCAATAAATGTGTCTATTATTATTGATAATATTGCTGCTGCTATTATTGTTGAATAAGGAAATTTAAGAGAGAAATATTTGAATCTATGATCTTTTTTGGTCTCAATTTTCCGGAACACTAAGTTTCCACGGAGGATAGCACCTAAGTGAGGTGAAAAAGAGTTAGCAGCTAGGTTAGATCTTGACATATTATTGTTTCCATACCTGCAATGACTGCTTTTAAAATTATGACATAAATGTAACCAAAAAAATGTTACTAAGCATGACATCCAATATAAATTGTAGCCCATTAGAATAAGCATAAAGATAAAATATTTCCTGTGGGTAATCTGGTTTTACCAGCAGCTTTGCCAATGTGTGCCACATAGTTCCTCACTAAAATAAGGCTGAATGAAACATTGGGTCCCTCTGGCAAAGTTGTAGCTTTAGCATCTTAAATATTAGATAATCAAATTCATCTCTAGCCTCCTATTTCAATTCCACAAACATGGTGAAAAATAAGAAGTTTACCACATCTCAGCTCACACCTCTCTGATTCAAATACCTGCACATTTTCTCTTGAAAATTCAGGTCTCCTGACTTCCAAGGCTGCATAGAGTAATGGACATAAGCAAGAGCTTTCAAGTCATATAAATGCGGGCTTGAGTCTCTTCTTTCTTGTCTGCTGGCTGTGTGACCTTGAATTAGTTATTTAACCTGATTGTCTTCATCTGTAAGACTAGGATAATGGCTCCAATATCACAGGCTGTTGCAAGGATTAAATTCAATCATGAGTGTCAAGTCCTTTCCACATAATAAGTATCAATAAATGGTAGTTTTTATCTTTCCTAAGCCTTGGCTATGCTAAGTTGAAATATGGTGTGGTGATGAGTGATTAAACTTCACTCAGAATTTTCCATCACTGACATTCTAAAAGTCAATTTTAAAAAAGGAAAAATATATATGTGCTGAAATTATGTTCTTTGCCAATTTTATTATTATTATTTACCCACGGTGAGGCAGCTTTTTAATTACATAGTTAATAATTTGAATGGTGTTAATGTAATCCTGAATTAATTAATCAATGTTACATTTTTATCATTTCTGACAAATGGGTATTTTTAAGATAACCTTGGTAATTTATCTTTAAAAATTTGACATACAGTCCCTTGAGACAAATTCATTCCGTTTAAACCAGCCCATTGGAAGAGCTAAGAATTTGCTGTCATTTTTCTTAATGAAAAATTGAACTGCAACCCATCAAAGTTACCAGGAAAACATGATTTTATAAATGAAGGATTTTTAATTCCCTAATATCCTGAAGGTGATTTTGTAATGGCTGCATTGTTCTGGAAATCTTTATTTTCTTGTATGTTGTATTTAATTTTTCCAATCAAAATTACTACCTCTGATCATATTAGTATGCATGAAGGGCCTACGGATATGACATAAAAGGGCTGTGGATATGACATAAAAGCTTTAGTTCATTTAGTTATATCAAATCATCATGTCATTAAACACATATTTCACACATGGAAGTCATTCTGTTGGCATGACTCTAAGTTAAAATTTTGGTATAAGCTCATGGAATATTACATTTTCAAAAGCATGTTATATGGCATCTGTAGTAACTTGCAAAGTTTTTTTTTCACATATATTCACTGCCTTAGTCTATTTGGGTTGCTATAATAAAATACCATACATTGGTTAGCTTATACATGACGGAGATTTATTTCTTATAGTTCTGGGGGTGAGAAAGTCCAAGATCAAGAAACTAGTAGCTTCGGTGTATGGTGCGGGCTGTTTCCTGGCTCACAGATGGGATCTTCTGGCTGTGTCCTCAAGTGGTACAAAGCACAAGACAATTTTCTAAGGCCTTTTTTATAAGGACACCAATGCCATTCATAATCCACCCTTATGATCGCATCACATGCTTAACGCTTTACCTTCTAATGCCATTACAATGGGAATTAGGTTTTGAACATCCAAATTTTGGGGAGACACATTCATTCAGACCACAGCATTTACTATACTTTTTTCTCCCAAAATTTCTGCAGGAGAGATAAGGCAGTTATTTCCACTTAATCAATGGGAAAGATTGTATTGGATGCAAAGCCACATGGTTAATAAAGAGTAGAGCACAGTCTATAGCCCAAGTTTATTGGTGTATTTTGTTTAATGTGATTTCTGCCCAAATTACAAATAACTCCTTCTGAGTTTATCCCTTTATCTTTGTATATTTGTTCAGATGTAACAGTGGATTCAATGCAAAATGAATTAACCATATACGAAAAAATATGATCATATCTTATAACAAGAAGTCCTAACATAAGTAAGCTAGTTAGAGGTTTGGTAACCTAGTTAGAGGTTTGATGTCGACATGAAGGATCTGTCTTTCTGTCTTTCTTCCCTGCTGTGCTAATATGTTCCTCAGACTAGTCCCCTTAATGGTCAAAAGATGGCTAGCAGAGATGTAAGCAAAAGCTTGCTTCATGGAAAGGAATGGCTGAATTTGAAAGCAAATTACACAGAAAGATTATTGTAAATAGCATCAATACAATCTAGTCAACACTGAAAGCTTAAATTCAGTCATTATTGGGATGATTTAATTAAGTAAATTTCCTTCTGCAGGCAGATTTTAAAATGACATAACCTGATTTCTGAAACCAATAAAAACTTAAGAAGGCAAAGATAATTATTTTTTTCATTTATTCGCATCGTAAAAACAGGTGCAATAAATGGTTGGGGCCATCTGAAGATACTTTACAAGCTGTTCCATCTGCTTGCTGGCATTCTACCCAAGCAGTGTGGGTGGTTCTGAGTTCTGAGTCATCTCTATCTAACAGTTGCATAACTTGGCATGAGATGGAACCGTTTTCTTTCCTTTCTTTCTTTCCATATTTTTTATGTCCTCGAGTAGATAGAAGCAGGTAATTTATTTTGTTTTGTTCCACTTCTCAGACAAGGGGGAGAAAAAAGTTCTTTTTTTATGTACTTGTTCAATGTTTCAGAGTGCCTTGGCTGGTAATTTCCTAGAAGGGTGGTTTTAGGTGTCCCCTGAGGGTAACATAGAAGCTGTCATCTATTGCTTGTTGCCAGCATAAATCTTTTCACTGGCTATGCCCATCTACTTATGTACAACTTGCACTTGTTCTGCCCCGGGTGTATTAGAAGTAAAATATGTGCTGAAATTCACCAACATAAAAAAATACATAAATTCTTATCTGATATTTACATTTTTCCTGTTCCAAAAAAACTTTATACATCAAATTTCACCCAGATAGTGGCTTGTGACACTATATACAATGAAGACATTAAAAACAGGCATGAATTCATGCTTAAGCAAAAGTAGAAGCTTATGTGGATCCTTTTCAGGTGGTCTTATACAATAATTTTCAAGTCTTTGCTTTAATCATTTCATTTTCCTCTCATCATGATGTGAAAAGTTAGAGAAGATTTTACTCTTTCTACGTGGTATGTAGACATGCTGATGCCTAGAAGGTTAATTTGTCGAAGGTAACAAATATTTGAATTGCAAGTGGATTCTGATTTTGAATGTATCTATAAAACACTCAGTATTGGTCAGAGCAAGTCTGAATAAAGAATCTCACAGAAGAGTCTAGTCTAGAATCTCACATTGCTTTGATGCATGTACAGATCTTGCTTCTGGTCTGAAGCACACATTCTTTCAACTACCAGGAGTGCTGTCAGCTGATGGCTGAAATTTTCACTGAGAATTTTTCCTCAGATAATAAAAAGCCCCCTTCCACAGTCATGCCCTTTCTTTTGGTACATTTCCCATACACTGATTGGTAAATATGGGGGGTGAAAATGCCTAGTTTCTTAACCTCAAATCATGCTAACTTTAATGAAAGTTTATCCCAACCCAAAGCTCCCCATGAAATCAGCTGATAGCTTTGTTATTGATGCTTTGAAATTAAATTGCTCTAGACCTCTGTCTGATCATACTTCCATCACTTTCTAATAATCTTACTACATGCAAATCTTTTTAGAATGTGTCTCTTGGGGGATATGGCCTAAGGCAAGTGGTGTCAAGAAGAATGAAAATCTGACAAAGGATTTTGCTATTTAGACTAAATGGAGTATGGTTAGCACTATTAGCATGCTATGTTTGTACAATTTTAAAATTTTTCAGTCATGGTAAAATGAATAAGATATTGGTGAAAGAAATTATGCTGGCAAGGGTAACATCTCTAATATATGTGCAATTTTAGAGGAGGTAGTAAATTTTAGGACAATGGAAATAGATGAATAACAGCTAAGTGTGAAGACAGAAGGCACTGGTAATGTCATACGGAGAAACTCTTATGCAATCAAAAAGCAGAAAATAATTCAGCTCTGGCATAGGACTTAATGAATAGGAGAATATTAGAGCAGGTTGAATTGTTCATCTTAGAATATAGATTTTGCCAAAAACAGAGTCTTGATTGGGAAAGACTAGGATCTTCTGAAAATATGAAATGGAAAAATCTTGGTGGATCTATACAAATGTCTTGAATCTTCAAATGCCTTACTATGCTTTGGGCTTATAGAAGTGAACCACAGTGACCTGTTAAGGAGAGTATTCTAGTCTCTCTTGACAAAAATGTAGAAAACTTTGCCTGCAGGACCATAAGAAGAATACATTTTAGAACGTACCTCCTCCAATTTCATCTTGACCCACCAGACCAATGCATCAGGTCAAGTCATAATATAATTTGGCAACGGAAATGATGGGCATGAAAGGAATAAAAAGAACATACCCAAAGAGGGATGCAGGACCTAGCTAAAATGTACCAGAGGATAGCAAGAGTTTGTATGGAAGGATCTTGAGGATGCTGCAGTTGAGGGGGTCATAAAGTTGCGTTAAGAGAAGGCTTAGTATCCCATGATACATACTTTAATATCCAGGCAAAGATTCTGGATGTTAAAGTATGTATCATGTGATACTAATGGATAATATACTATTAGGATGGTTCTTGGAAACTTGAATAAAAGACTGCCTCATGGCAAATGACATAAAAATGTCAGGATTTCCATACTAGACAATGGAAGAAGGGAACAAATAGCTCAGTGGGGTGGGCATAATAGAGTTGACATACTGGGTAAGCTGGTGGTGTCCATGAGACGTCTGTGTGCCCTAGCAGCTTAGCAGTAAGGGATGTACTAGTGAGAGAGCATTGGAGTTGTCGAGAAAATCAAAGATTGTTGTGTTTTGTAGACCCAAACCGGTGGTAGGAAATGTTTTTAGGGAACTGGACTAATTGATAGCAATGAAGTGATAGGACCTCTAAAAATAAGGAGTCACAGTGTTTAACTGTTGAAGCAATGTCGGTACAATTACTATAATAAACGGCAAGGTCAAAGTGGCAGCCAGGAGGAGCTTTGGGGGAAGGTGGAGATGGTTCATGAGTGCCAGGAGGAGTTACCTGAGGAGATCAAGGGAGTTGGTTAATAGAAAGTAATATTCTTAAGGGTAAGATAGATGGGCAGCTAACAAGGCTATACCTCAATATAATGGAAAGAAATTATTTAAAAAGGGTGATTAAGAGGCAAAGTGCAACTACACAAATTAAAGAAGTGTTATCCTTTGACCAGTTTCTGATCCTGAGCCAGTGCTTAGACTGAGGACCCATTGATCAAAAAGAGGTTGAATGTACAGGACTACAGAAATTGTATTCAGTAATAATCTTTATCCTTTCACAATAAAACCTACAGCCCTTTTCCAGAATTATTATAAATTTGGGAAAAGAAAATGCCCAAACATTTCAAGAACTGATGGGTACAGGGTCTAAAATGCTATCTATTGTGACTACAGTGGAAAATGCATGATTCTGTATTTGTAAAAAAAACCACAGAATTATATCTCACAAGAAATGAATTTTACTGCATGCAAATAAAAACAAACTAACAAGGATATGGGGGGAAGGGTTTTTTGATTGGATACTGTAAGGCTAAAAACAAACAGTACATAAACACTGCCCTGTAGTTAGTAAAGGTATTTCTCTCAAGAGTATGAGTTAGCAATTTTAACTATTTTATGTATGTTTAAATGTTGAACAAATAATTAAATATATTATTTATAATGAGAACCAAGTTTCTCATGTTGATAAAGAAGTTACAAATAAAGAAAGAAAAATGGCTGAAATAAAGTGTGTTGGATTGAAATTGAAGGTATCAGTATGAACTTATGGTTTCAGAAATACATAGAGAATAGGAGGTTGGTTACAGACTCTGGGAAGAGTTTTGGTTGGGGGAGTGCTGTGGGGGAGATGGCTAATGAGTGCAAATATAGTTAGAAAAAATAAGTAAGACCTAGTATTTGATAGCACAAAAGGTGGATTATAATCAATAATAATTTAATTTTACATTTAAAAATAACTAAAAGAGTATAATCACCTTGTTTGTAATACAAAGGATAAATGCTTGAGGGGATGGATGCCCAATTTTCCATAATATGACTATTACATGTTGGATGCCTATACAAAATATCTCCCTTGGGTACACCACAGTGTACCCAAGAAATTTAAAAATAAAAATAAATTAAAGAAATACATACAGATAGAAATGTTGACTGTTGTATTTGCTGTGCAGCAATTATTTAATTTGATGTAGTCCCGCTTATTTATTTTTGCTTTTGTTTTCATTACTTTTGGTATCATACCCAAAAAATCATCGCAAAGACCAATATTAAGAAACAAAAGCTCCCTATGCTTTCTTCTATGAGTTTTAAAGTTTGAAGTCTTACATTTAAATCTTTAGTTTATTTCTAGTTAATGTTTGTACATAGGTATAAGATGGGCTCCAGTTTCATTCATTTGCATATATATATATAATTTTTTTTCCACTTTTGCCAACATCATTTATAGAAGACAGTTATTTCTGGGCCCTCTTTTCTGCTTCATTCATCTATGTGTCTAATTTTATGCCAATACCATATTGTTTAGATGATTATCACAGCTTTGAAATATATTTGAAATCAGGAAGTGGGATCCTCCAACTTTGTTCTTCTTTCTCAAGATTACTTTGATTATTTGGGATTATTTCTGGTTCCGTATGCATTTTGGTACTTTTTAAAAATTTCTGCAAATAATGGCATTGGAATGCTTATAAGGATCATGTTGAGTCTTTAGATCACTTTGGATAGTGTGATGGTTAATACTGAGTGTCAACTTGATTGGATTGAAGAATGCAAAGTATTATTCCTGGATGTGTCTGTGAGGGTGTTGCCAAAAGAAATTGATATTTGAATCAGTGGACTGGGAGGGGCAGACCCACCCTCAGTCTGAGTGGGTACCATCTATTCAGCTGCCAGCATGGGTAGAGTAAAGCAGGCAGAAGAAAGTGGAAAAGAGCAGACTTGCTAAGCCTTCTGGCCGTCATCTTTCTCCGGTGCTAGATGCTTCCAGCCCTCAAACATCTTCAGCTTTTAGATTCTTAAACTTATATCAATATTTTGCCAGGGGCTCTCAGACCTTTGGCCACAGACTGATGCTGCACTGTCTGCTTCTATTTTTCAGATTTTGGGACTCGGGCTGGCTTCCTTCCTCCTCAGCTTAGATTACCTATTCTGGGACTTCACCTTGTGATCATGTGAGTCAATAGTCCTTAATAAAGGCCCCTTCGTATATACATCTATCTTTCCTTCTAGAGAACCCTGACTAACACAGATAGTTTGGACATTTAAAACATTATTTTTTTTCAATCCATGGCACAGGAAATTTTCCAATTTATTTGTGTCTTCTTCCATTTCTTTTATCAATGCTTTATAGTTTTAGTGTACAGATCTTTTACTTTCATTGTTACAGTTCTAATTATTTTATTCTTTTTGATGATTTTTAAATGGAAATAACTTTTTCTTTTTCAAATATTTCATTGTTGATATGAAGAGGCATTACTGATGTTTGTGTATTGTGTATTGGTTTTGTACTCTGAAACTTCACTGAATTCATTTCTTAATTAGAAACATTTTTTATGCAGCCTTAGTGTTTTCTACATATAGAAATATGTAATCTACAACTGGAGGTAATTTTAATTCTTTCCTTCTGGTTTATATATCTTTTATTTTTCTTTCTTGTCTAATTGCCCTGGCTAGGATGAGTACACTGTTTAATAAAAGTGGCAAGAATGGGTTTTCTAGTCTTGTACTGCCACATACAAGACTCACAGTTTTACTCCATTGATTATGATATGAGATTATCTTAAATGGCCTTTAGTGTGTTGAGATAAATTTCTCCTATACCTATTTTGTTGAAAGTTTTTATTATGAATAGATGTTGAATTTTATCAAATGCTGTTTCTGTAACTATTGAGATGGTCATGTAATTTATATCTTTTGTTTTGTTAATATGGTGAATTACACTGATTAATTTGAATATGTTGAAACAATCTTACATCCCAGGGATAAGTCTTACTTTGTCATGGTGCATAGTCTTTTCTGTTGTGCTGTTGAATTCAGTTTCCTCTTATTTTATGTGGATGTTTGTATGTATGTTTTTTTGTGGTGTCTTTGTCCAGCATTGTTATCAGGGTGATGATGGCTTCAAAAAATAGCTTTGAAAATCTTCTCTTTTTTTCTATTTTTTGGAAGAGTTTAAAATGAATTTCTATTCATTCTTAGAGTGTTTAGTAGAATTCATCTATGAAAATATCTGGTCTTGGGCTTCTCTTTGTTGGAAAGGTTCTGATTAGTGGTTCCTTACATGTTTTGGTCTGTTCAGGCTTTCTGTTTCTTCTTGATTCAATCTTGGTAGGTTGCATATTTCTAAGAATGTATTCATTTTTCACAGGTTATCCAACTTGTTGGCATATAATTTTTAAAAAATAATCTCATGATCCTTTTCATTTCTGAGGTATCTATTGTATTGCATCTTCTTTCATTTCTGATTTTATTTGCGTCTTCTCTCTCTTTCTTTTAGTCAATCCAGGAGGGTTTCTCAGTTTTAGAGACAAGGTCTTGCTCTGTTGCCCAGGCTGGTGTGCAGTGACATGATCATAGATCATAGTTTACTACAACTTCAAATTTCTGGGCTTAAACAATCCTCCTGCCTCAGCCTCCCAAAGCATTGTGATTACAAGCATAAACCACCATTCCTGGCCTCTATTTTCTTTCTATTCTCTATTTGATTTACTTCTGCTCTGATCTTTATTATTTACTTTTTTTTAAAACTAACTTTAGCCTTAGTCTGTTCCTCTTTTTCTAGTTTCTATAAGTATAAAGTTGAATCGCTCTTTTGAGATTTCTTCTTTTTTAATATCAGTGTTCTTCATTGTGAACCTTAAAAATAAGTTTTTATTGTTGTGTTTTCATTTTAATTTGTCTTAAGATATTTTTAAATTTTCCATTTGATTTATTCTTTGACCCAATGGCTGTTCAAGAGTGTGTTGTTTAGTTTCCACATATTTGTAAATTTGATTTTCTTGCTGTTACTAATGACTAATTTTATTTCATCATGGTCAAGAAAGATAGTTGGAATATTTTGACCTTCTTATATATAAGAATGTTAAAGTGAACATGGATCATTCTCAGAATATATCACATTAAGTCTCTTGGTTGGAAAGTTCCATGTATGTCTACTAGTTCCATTTGGTCTAGTATGTACTTTCCAACCAATGTTTTCTTATTAGTTTTCCTGTTATTACAATTTGAACATACTGTTATCTGTTAAATCTATGAAGAATAATGGAAATAAAAGATTTTGATTTAATTTATTCATTTTCTTTTTTTAAAATTATACTTTAAGTTCTGGGGCACATATGCAGATTGCTCAGGATGGTTACATAGGTATACACATGCCATGGTGGTTTGCTGCATCCATCCCCCATCATGTTCTTCTTTGTTTATAGAGATCTGAGTTTCTGGCCTATATATATTTTTTCTTACTGAAGAATTTCTTGTAATAGCTTTTGCAAGGTAGGTCTACTGGGGACAAATTCTGTCAGTGTTTGTGTGAGAAAGTCTTTATTGTTCCTTCACACTTCTTTTGATAAAGTATTAGAGATCTTTGGCAGAGGGTGGGAGCACATATCAACATTTCATTTCACTCTTTGGTTGCTTCCATGGTTTCTGAGGTGAAATCTGATAGAATTCTTATGCTTGTTCCTCTATAGGTAAGGTTTACTTTCTTCTTTAATGATTTACTCTTGGTCTTAGATTATGTGAAGTTAGAGTATGATATGTCTAGGTTTAGTTTTTGTGGATTTTGCTCTCTCCCTATCTTTTGTTGTTGTTGTTGTTTCTGGCATTTATTCTTCTTGGTATGCTCTGAACTTCTTGAATCTGTGGTTTTGTGTCTAATTATAATTTTTCTAATTTTTTTGATCATTTGTTTCGTCTTTTACATTCTTTTTTTCTCTTTTCATTATCATTTGGGAAATTTATCTTGCTATTCCTTCAAGCTCCCTGATTCTTTCCTGCCCTATGTCCAGTCTATTTAGATCAACAAAGATGTTCTTTCTCTTACAGCTATTTTGATTTCTAGAATTTCTTTTCATTCTTTTGTAGAGTTTCCATATCTCTGTTT
>NW_016107466.1:5159563-5163132 GCF_001604975.1 Cebus imitator | reverse complement strand
TTTTTTGCCTTTGATTATACTTAGCAATTTTTTGTTGAAAGCAGTACATGATGTGCTGAGCAAAATGAACTGAGATAAATAGATGTTTCATGTGAGATTTTCTGTTTCTATGGATAGGAGTTTGATTGTGTTTACTATTTGCTGTAGCTACAGGTGTCAGGAGCTTAAATTCTCTCTGGTGTTCTTCACTTCTTTCTCTCCCCTATTGTATGGGAGTCTTATGTTAATGTATATGTGTGTGGAGACATTCTGTAATCCTATGATTGGGTTTCAGTCTTTTAATGAGCCTGTGTACCTCAAAAATGCTCCTCATAATTTTTGCCTCCTTAGATGTGACAGGAAGTCTAGAGCTTATTGAAATTGGTTATTTTCCTTCTCCCAGGTTGGTTAGGCTCTGATAAAATCCATCAGTGAGGTTAACAGATTTTCTTCAAGGCAGGCCTTTTTCATGTTCTGGGAGTATTCAGAATGGCTACTTGTCCCCTCACTATGCAGATATTCACTGTGAGAACCTCACTCTGCAGATTTTCACTATGAGAACCTGGTAGGGCTCCTGGCAGTAAAACTTATAAAAGTTTAGTAGCAGCTCACCTATGAGTGAGCTTCCCTGGTGTTTTTAATGCTCACGCTTGCCTACACTGGGCCCCCAGGAATTTGGCAATTGCAATTTAGATATTCTTATCCTAGAACTTGTTTTTATGGGGGTTTCTATTATAGGGCTTCTACTCTGGTATGTTGTGATTCTCTGTAACTACCTCTATGTATCTCCAATTGTAGGGGCAGTAGTTTCCCCTGTGACCTTCATTGTTTGCCAGGTTTAGAAAGTTTTTGATTTTCAACTTGTTCAGCTTTTTTTTGGCTGTTGTTGTTAGGTGACTGATGACTTCCAAACTCTTCATATGCCAGACTGGAAACTGGAAGCCCTCCTTAGATTTAACTGCTAAGAAATTTAGTACTTCCTTCAAGAAAGTCTTTGGTGTTTATTTTACAAAGAGTAGGGTGCTCTTAGCTAAACTTTTTTCTTTAACCAAATGAAGAACAAAGCCAAGTTGTTGTTGACTGAACAACTGAATTTTTCTTTTTGACAAGCCTGTTGCACAGTGACATTACACCTGCTTTATCCAATTTTACTCTGTCTTTTTAAATTTTATTATTATTTTTTATAGAGATGTGCTCTCACTCTGTCACCGAGGCTGGAGTGCAGTGACACGATCATAGCTCATTGCAGCCTCAAGCTCCTGGTTTCAAGCAATCCTCCCACCTCAGCCTCTCAAGGAGCTGGGACTGGCTGGGGGCAGTGGCTCACATCTGTAATCCCAGCACTTTGGGAGGCCAAAGCAGGTGGATCACTTGAGGTCAGGAGTTCAAGACCAGCCTGACCAACTTGGTAAAACCTCATTTCTATTAAAAATACAAAAATTAGCCAGGTTTGATGGTGGACACCTGTAATCTCAGCTCTTCTGGAGGCTGAGGCAGGAGAATTGCTTGAACCTGGGAGGTGAAGGTTGCAGTGAGCTGAGATTGCACCATTGAACTCCAGCTTGGGCAACAAGAGCAAAACTCTATCTCAAAAAAAAAAAAAAAAAAAAAAAAAAAAAAAAAAAAAGCTGGGACTACAGGCACATGCTACCATAAAAAATTTATATTTATTACAAGATTTATATGTATTTTATATTAATGCATACATTTGTGCAAGCTGTCTCAATTTCAAAAATTAAAGCTATAGGCTTATACATTATATCTTGTTAATAGTTAACCAAAAGGGCTGAATTCGATGCAAGGAGAAAAAGGTAGGAAAAACAGTGCATTGTTCTGGAACATTGAGAGTCTCAGTTTTAATCCTAAGTTTGTCTGTCCACCTGACATCACCCAATTCAAATCATTTCTCCATAACTCAGTTTCTTCACCTGCAAAATGAGGAGTTAAAGTTGGAAAGGACATTATGAATCTATTCTGGAATTCTCTCACCTTCATTTAAATGGATGTTTCACAAAAGACAAAGAAACAAGGAAAAATCACCAAACTTCCACTATATGTGTGATTTCTACCACACTACAACATTGCTTATTGGAAAAATGTAACTATTAACTCTTAATTCAAGCCTATACTCAAGGAATGTAACTTTCATTACAGAAACTCAGATTATACTTTCTACCTTTTTTTAAAAAAATAGAAATACAATAACATTTACAAAAGATCTTTCATGTTGTTTATCACCTAAGATTTTCTCTGCAGTTCTAAATAGAAAATTTAATTGTGTATCTTAAATTGTTGAGAATGAATGAATACTATAGGATCATTAAACTAGGATTATTAAAGGTTGAACATGAGGTATGTGTGTGCAGGTAATTGTGTGTAGGAAAAAATATATTTTACCCAATTAGTACCTTAAACTTTATAAATATTAGTGCATTTGATTAATACAAGTAATGTATGGAATAGCCATTCTGGGTTGGATTCAGCATGGAAATATTTGAAAGCAGCTATCTGTTTTTGTTTTTCCATGTTTTTTCCTTTTCTCACCTGAGAAATTTCTGGGTTACTAAGGAAAAAGCACTTGGGTTTAATTCGATTTCTAGATAGTTAAACAATATCAGAAATGCCAAACTGTTGAACCTCAACTCAACTTAAAAACCATGCCCTGCACACTCAGTAAGCTAATGGTCTGCTTCACTCTTTTCTCTACCAGACTGCCCCTTTGCCTTTTCATTCCTTTATAAAGCAACATTTTTTCCAGGTGAGCACTTCTGCAAGGTCAGGCATGAAGAGAGGTCTCATCTATTAAGGTGACACAGTTAATCACCTTTGACAATATTCATTTGTGGCTGAAGTGAAGCATTTCCAGATCAGAAAGGACGCTTTGATATTATAGTACTATTAACACTTATATCCACAAATGCAGAGATTTTGCCCAAGGATGCCAAAATTTACTTCAAAATAAATTACTTGACACCTAGATTGGTTAATTCCTGGTCAAATATTAACACAGACTTTTCACGGTACATATAAATATAAACAATGTTCTACAAAGCTTTCTTAAAGTAGTATGATGAAGAGAAGACAGGAAGAACCAAGGAATAAAAAGCTTGGGAGTATTTGATTAATTGTTGGTACTGAGTGATATAGATACAAATATTAATGTTCTTGCTGCTTCCTTCACGGTCATCAGGAGGACATTCAAATAGATAATTCCAACCTACCCACAAACAGATGCTTAGTTTTAGAAGGATACTGCAAAGTATTGTGATGGAGGACGAAACAAGAACACAGCCTACTGAGGAGTTCATGTAGCGCTTCTTAGAGGAGATGGACTCTGGCTGGATGATGAAGAACCAGTAATAGTGATTCAAATGAAGAGTTGAGGGAATATGCACAGAGACCAATAGAAATAGAATCACTAGATTTGTTCTAACCCAATGCAAAGAAACTAAGAACTTCAAAGAAAGCCTTGACGAAATGTTAACAATAATACATAATTTAGAGAGGAATATAAGTGAATTAATGGAGCTGAAAAACACAACACGAGAACTTCACGAAGTATGCACAAGTTTTAACAGCCGAATTGATCA
>NW_016107466.1:5146831-5159478 GCF_001604975.1 Cebus imitator | reverse complement strand
GAAGACAAGATTAGAGAAAAAAGGATAAAAAGAAACAAGCAAAGTCTCCAAGAAATATGGGACTATGTGAAAAGACCTAATTTACGTTTGATAGGTGTGCCTGAATGTGAAGAAGAGAATCAACCCAAGCTGGAAAATACACTTTAGGATATTATTCAGGAAAATTTTCCCAACCTAGCAAGGCAGGACAATATTCAACTCCAGGTAATACAGAGAACACCACAAAGATATTCCTCAAAAAGACCAACCCTAAGGCACATAATCGTCAGATTCACCAGGGTTGAAATGTAGGAGAAAATACTGAGGGCAGCCAGAGAGAAAGGTCAGGTTACCCATAAAGGGAAGCCTATCAGACTCACAGCAGATCTCTCAGCAGAAACCCTACAAGCCAGAAGAGAGTGGGGGCCAATATTCAACATCCTTAAAGAAAAGAACTTTCAGCCCAGAATTTTACATCCAGCCAAACTAAGTTTCATAAGCGAAGGAAAAATAAAATCTTTTGTGAACAAGCAGGCACTCAGAGATTTCATCACCACTAGGTCTGCTTTACAAGAGCTTCTGAAAGAACCACTACAAATAGAAAGGAACAACCAGCATCAGCCTTTCTAAAAAATACCAAAAAATAAAGAACATCAACATAATTAAGAACTTGCATCAACTAATGGGCAAAACAGCCAGCTAACATTAAGCGGCAATATCAAACTCACATATATTATTATTAATTCAACTAAATCCCCCAATCCAAAGTCACAGACAGGCAAAAAAAAGCCAAGACTCATCGGTATGCTACATCCAGACCCATCTCACATGCAAGGATACACAAAGACTCAAAACAAAGGGATGGAGAAAAATTTACCAACCAAATGGAGAGCAAAAATAATAAATAAATAGAAAGCAGGAGTTGCAATTTTTGCTGATAAAATAGATTTTAAAGCAACAAAGATCAAAAGAAGCGAAGAAGGATATTATATAATGATAAAAGGATCAATGTAACAAGAAGAGCTAAAGATCCTAAATACATACACACAATACAGGAATACCCAGATATATAAGACTTATAAAGAGACTTAGACTCCCACACAATAATAGTGGGAGACTTCAACATCAATATCAGACAGATCAATGAGACAGAAAGTTAACATCGATATCCAGGACTTGAACTCAGATCGGGAACAAGTAGACTTAATTAACATTTATAGAACTCTCCACTTTAAATATACAAAATATACCCTTTTATCAGTACCACGTCACACCTATTTACAGGTTTAAATGAAATATTGGTTGACTGCTCTTTAGTTACTTTCTTCTCTCATTTTTTTTTCCATGTCTCTATTATTAAACACAATTACAGGCATACCCATTTTTAGACTGCATTCTAGCCGGGGCAATAAAGCAACACCCCAGTTCTCTCTCCCTCTCCCTCTTCCTCATTCTTCCTCTCTTTCATTTTTTCTTTCTTTCTTTCTTTTTTTTTAATTCTTTCTCTTTCTTCCTTTCTCTCTTTCTTAAAAAAAAGAAAGAAAGAAAGAAAACTAGGGAGGTGTGCGTTTATCATTTATGTTCACTCCTCAAATGCTCACAGTGAATCAGTTTGGATCACAGATGAATTATCTCAGCTGCTACCTTCTTCTAGGAAAACAAACAAACAAACAAAAAATAAAACAAAAAAAGAGTTCTCGATCTACTCAAAGGCAAGTATGTGCCTACCTGTGCCCCATACTGGGTTTCTGGTAGCTGAAGTGCACATCTCAGGAACTTATGTATGTACACTAACTTACTTGTGATAAAAATCTCAACAGACAACTTCTGATGCACAATACCGTCTGAGTGTAACATCAGAAAACACATCACTAAAGTGTACTGAAATAAGGTAATTTACTTAAAAACGATACATTGGACATAATCTGTATATAGAACAAAGCAAGTAATAGTAAAATTAGTAAGGCACCTTTGAAACCAGATGCTGTACAAAATACATTTGGTGTGTTACATATCAAAGACAAATCTACATTTTTGGTGTTTTACAATTGCATGATAAAACTGCTTGCTTTTACCCTACTTTCAATGCCTATGTACAGTTTTCCCTAATGAAGCTATAATATACAATATACACTACATTTTAGTTTTTAAATGGGTCAGGACAAAGGTCACTAAAAGGGCTTAAATAATTCCCTAGAAAGCAGACTAGAGAGCATAAGCTAAAATTACAAGATTTAATCCTTTACAAGAGCCATATTCACATACTTTTCTTATGGGACCATCATTACACGTGGCTTCACAGGATGCTGCCCTGGATTTTGGTTCTTATGAATGCGCCTCCTCCCTAGAAAAAAAAAAAAAAAAAGAAAAGAGAAGAAAGCAAAGGATGTACTCTTATACTATTAACTGAAAGATAAAGCAGTAACAATTTCTTTTACCTAGACACAACAGAATACCAGCAAAAACATCCACATTTACCTAAGCTTGAAGATCTGAAATTATTTTTAGCCTAGGACTCCCTTTCATTCTCTTCCTTTAGTCACCAAGATGTGTTAGCATTAGTTTTAGTGGATAAATCTTTATCATTCACCTCTTCATTTCCATTACTGCAATCTGATTCCAGTTCTTTCATCTTGCAATTTTATACCCAATTTATCCAATGACTTTCTTCACTAACCTAAAAAAAAAAAAAAAAAGAAAAAAAAAAGAAATAGAATCAGTAGAGTAGCTGAAATAGTCCAAGAAGTAAAAAACAATTGAGATATGAGGCTGAAATAAAAACTAAGAACAGGGTCTTAGAAAATGTGGTATATCACATTCAGATGCTCAGAATTTATCCTGTAAAGCCTGAGGTTTATGCAGTTTGAAGGAGTAGAATGATTACCAGTGAAATTCTGTATGTCCCAAGGGAGACTGCTACTTTGATCAGTGATCTTACCTCCAAAATAATAGGATTATAAGAAAGTTTACAGATAACTTTTGTTTTAATTCCTCTTTGCTTTTAGCAGATGAAGAAACTGACAGAGAAAGGTGAACATGATTTATTTTAGGTCACATGGCAGAACTGTGGAAAATGTACGGTTAAAAGTAAAATATCAAAAATCTCAGCATAAGATTATTGTCATGCAAATTTGATCCTTCTCCTGATCTAGTCAAATCTAATTTGGTGTTACAGTACCTTCCAACTCAATGTAAGGTTATCATTTTCTAATTTACAATAAGACAAAACTTAGAAAGTTAGCAGAACAGTTTGGAAGTTATTATTTGGAAGATCCAAGAAGCATTCATGTTATAATTCAGTACTTCAGAACGTTAAATATCTAGCAAGACGCCACATTAGATGTCAGAAGAGTTCTGTTATATCTGCTAACTAAATAGGTTATTATAGGTAATAACATTTTGCCTCAGTTTTTTAATCTATAAAATGGAATTAAGTCTAGATTATAAACATTATTCACCTACATAGAGAATGTAAGAATGACATG
The DNA here is from genome assembly GCF_001604975.1 of Cebus imitator. NCBI lineage: Eukaryota > Metazoa > Chordata > Mammalia > Primates > Cebidae > Cebus > Cebus imitator. Next base: position 5,156,014 of record NW_016107466.1, on the reverse strand, counting down.
TGATAATAGATGGGGAACTGTGTGTTTAAAACTTAGTTTTTCATGTCAGTATTTCCCATATGGTGCATAACCTACTAAGACTACACAACATGATTTTGGGTGGTAAGGGAAAAAATAAGCAAGTTATTACATTGCCCCTCAGCTCCAAATCCACTCTTAGTGTTACTGTGTTTTCTTAGCTTGACCAAGTAAGTATTTCTCCCTTGATAGATAGTGCGACATTAGGCTTTCTCAATAGAGGATGGGAGAGAAATGTGGGAAGGTGTAGAAAGAGCAAAGAGCTTGTTGGCTTGGTTCCTGTGTTTTCCTTCCTCTTGTGGCTCTCAGTGGTGTGCAGGACATTCAGGGGCATTCAATATTTAATCAGTTTCTTAGGCCACTTTTTATGGGCTAGATCCAGTTCACTGACCCCTTAGTTGTTGGTTTCCTGTATATAAGCTCTTCCCCAAGTCAGGTCAAAAAACCTCTCCCCGTTCCAGAGAGCTGCATTCAAGGACAGAATCTCAGTATTGGGAGCCAGGGCTTTTCATGTTTCATTCACTCCTTGAGTGCTCTCCCTCAGCCCCAGAAGTAGCAGCTTTTCTCTACAGTTGCTGTGACTCTATTTCTTAGAAAGCTTTTTTTAAAATCTCTGTTGGTAGCTAACAAATTTTACTAGTTAGTACCTTTTTATAATAATTTTTTTTCTGCTGAAACCTGTGTGATTTCTGTCTTCTGACTGATCTTTGAGCAATACAAAATATGTATTATTTAATCTTAAAAATTACTTAATGTTTTTATTACAATTTATGATTACTATGAAATTATAATTAGACTCAAATTTATTATTTTGTGGTAGAAATATAGTTTTCACCTCACAACTGCTCACTTTTTAAATTTAAATAAATGACTTACATACTATATAAATAAGAGCAAAGGTAGATCACAAATATGGCAAATCCCTAACTGTTTCATAAATGTTTGGAGTTGAGGAAAGTCTAAACTGTTTAATAAGCAAAATACCTAAGGTATTTAACAATAGTTCTTAGATTTTTAAATCATGCCTCTTATTAAACAGTTACATAGAATGTACTGTCAACTTATGTGCATAATTTTATTTTGGTCTTACAACAACTTTCAAAAATTATTTTATTCCCCATTTTATGTATAAAATGAAAATTAGATTTAGATAAATTAAGTAAATTGCCCAGATAAGGTACCTAGTAAGTGATAGATACACAACTCAAACCCTAATCTGATGTCAATGTCTGCGCATTCTGTTTGTAATGGCAAGATACTGAAAACAAGCTGCAGGTCCCAATGCACTAGGGGTTGATTAAATTGTTTACAAAAAATAATAGAATGATAATTAAGAAAAATAAATAATGAGTCATTAACTTGTATTGACCTTAAAATATAACCATGATAAATTGTGAGTTGGAAATATAAAAACAGAATAAGTTACAAAGTTGTGTGTATTGAATGATTCTAATTTTGTAAAACAAAATTATGCATATGCATGTACATGTGTACATATAATTATATTTATGAAAGTCTGACAAAAACAAAGAAGAGTGTACATCAAATTCTCAGAGCTGGGATTTTGAAGTGGAAGGATGGAACTTCCTTTTATTAAAATACATGTAAGACTGTGAGTGACTTTTACTTTCTATTTAGCTTTTTACAATAATTTCTAAGGCAATTTTGAAGTCCATTGTGTTTTTACAGCTATGCCGATTGTCTATTTTGCATAATTATCCAGTGAAAAGAAACTTAACAGATGCTTTCACTGAAGGCAGCATAGAGTAAGATCTGAAGAAATAATTCCTTGAGTACAGTATCATCAAAATACCCAGAATGATGAATTTCCTATGCCAAGCATACTCTGATCTCTAAAGCTGGTTAATCTAGATGACTGGATTTCTCATCATATAGATATTGGCTAAGCAAAGTTTGACTTATGGAGTCTCTTCTCAAATGTAGATATTCCCTTTTAACTTCTTCTACCATGAAGATCTCAGTTAGATTCATAGAAGTTACAGATTCTGGGCCAGGAGTGGTGGCTCACACCTGTAATCTCAGAACTTCAGGAAGCCGAGGCAGGTGGATCACAAGGTCAAGAGATCAAGACTATCTTGGCCAACATGGTGAAACCCTGTTTCTACTAAAAATACAAAAATTAGCTGGGCATGGTGGCACACATCTGTAATCCCAGCTACTCAGAGACTGAGGCAGGAATATCACTTGAATTTAGGAGGTGGAGGTTGAAGTGAGCCAAGATCGTGCCACATCACTCCAGCCTGGCAACAAAGCGAGACTCTATCTAAAAAAAAAAAGTTAAAGATTCTGAACATGAAGAGTGAAAAGAATGGCATGGTGTTTTAATCATCTTCCAACTACTCCACCGGTGAGGGGAGGATTTCCTCTCTAGGGTTATAGAGATGGTTAAACACAAGACACCCCACAATGGAAAGATGAAATTATTAGTATATTGGTTACATGTACTCACAGTCTGCAGGAGGAGGGCACTGTATGCCCTGTGGAGCTACATGGATGGCACAAGGGAACGGAGTGCACAACCAGAGGATATGGGAGGCAGGCTTTGTAGTACCAAAGGGAGGAAGTGCTCTCTAGTTCCTGTAGGAAAGGTGTAATTGGCTTATTTCAGTAGTTCCATGGGCCAACACAAACTAAAACTTGCTACTCCAAGACTGCAGTTGATCCTTTGACAATAGGATTCTTTGGCTAAGGGACCTTATTCCCAGGAGCGAAGTGGAGAAATGAACCTTTGGTTAGGCCATTTGAGGCCCTTTCTATTCCACCAGCTGTCAAAGCAGCATGTAATATTGAACCTTAATTGTAGATCTTATATCACACGTGGACAATGGTTAAACTACAGTTTAACTCTAAGGGAGTTGGATTCAAACAGGTCATGTTTAGAATGTGTGGCTTAACTATAATTCCAGTGCAGTGCAGTATCCTCATCTTATCCTTGGTTTCTTTTTTTGTGATTTCAGTTACCCATGATCAACCCAAGGTCCAAACATATTAAATGAAAATTCTGTAAATAAACAATTCGGCCAATAAGTTTTAAATTGTGTACTACTCTGAGTAACATGATGAAATATTGCATGGTCATTTCTAACGCTGCCCAAGACGTAAATCATTTCTTTGTCCACTGCATCCACAATGTATATGCTACCAGCCTGTTGGTCACTTAGTAACTAGCTCCATACCATAGTGCTTATGCTCAAGTAACCCTTATTTTTACTTAACAACGGCCCCAAGGTGCAAGAGTAGTAACACTGGCATATTCTTATTTCTATTGTATAATATTAGTTACTGTTGTCATCTATTACTGCACCTAATTTAGAAATTAAACTCTATCATAGGTATCTATATGGAAAACCATCATATATATAAGGTTCAGTATTCTCTGTAGTTTCGGGGATCCACAGGGGGCTTGAAACTTATACCCTGAGCATAAAGGGACTATTGCACTTTTCTAAATCCGGCAGGTTATTTATTCTAGGCAGTGTGTGGCAGTGTTTGCTTTTGGTCTTAAAATTTATCTGTTGACTTTCTAAAATAATATTACATATATTCTAGAAAAAAAATCACTTTATTTATTTCCATCAGCTTCCATAAATTGCTCTCAACTTCACACCAAAAAGTTAATTTCTGTCCTTGTATTAGAACTTAGGCAGTTTAAACTAGGAGTCTTTTATTAAAAAAAAAAAAAAACAAAAAACAAAAAACAAAAAAAAAACAAACCAACAATGGCTTTTACAGCATCTAGCATTTTTAATAAAGAATTTAAAATTATTTTATTATAGCACCCATAAGAGCATAAACATGGGCACCGTAATTAATGTACAGCTGGACCAAGAAATAAACATCTGCACAGGGAAGGGATTGTGCAAATAGGTACATTCTATTAAAAGGCCAGACAGATAACTACCAAGGCACTGCAGGAAAAGCATATTGTCAGTAATAACCAGAAACACAAGTCATAAAAGTTTGTAACTAATGAAACCAACTCAGTTTGATAAACATAAATTAGATAAATAACCCAGGAAGTACTTTTTTTTTTTTTTTAAGATGGAGTTTTGCTCTTGTTGCCCAGGCTAGAGTGCAATGGCTCTGTCTCGGCTCACTGCAACCTCTGCCTCCCAGGTTCAAGCAATTCTCCTGCCTCAGCCTCCTGAGTAGCTGGAACTACAGTCATGCACCACCATGCCCAGCTAATGTTTTGTATTTTTAGTAGAGACGGGTTTCACCATATTGGTCACGCTGATCTCGAACTCCTAACCTCAGGTGATCCACCTGCCTTGGCTTCCCAGGAAGAACTTTTAAGGGACAGTATGTAAGAATTTGTTAAGAAAAATGAGACGTTATTCACTCTGGGGCCATAGGATAGGCTTAGAAGTGGACAGGTTGCCTTCTACCATCTGCAGGATGTGTGATTGACCTCTTACAGGCTTCATCTCTCTGAGACTCTATTGACTCATCAGGAAAATGGGAAATAATCAAACTTTTCTCGCCTTTGCTGGGAAGAGTAAATGAGATTCTGCATAGCAAGGGCCTGGCAGAACACTGTGCATACAATGAATTCTCAGTAAATATCAATGTCATTGTTCATGTGCACTAGCAATGGTTTGACCCTTAGAAAAGCAGGCAAATTATGTGTAATCCAAATGGTTCCTCAGTTATTCAGATTAATTACCTATAAATCGAAATCTTCCTAAACTCTACATAGGAATCACCTGGAAAATACATTAAAATGTAGTGCTCCTGATCCAAAATTCTTGGATTCTGATTCAGCCTATGAGTAATAGAGTCTGCGAATCTGCCTTTTAAAAAAACAACCTCTTCAAGTAATTCCTAGATACACCTTAAGACGCATTTGTGTTTGCATCCCAAATAAGCAGATATTTCCCAACTGCCTCCTTCACATTACCGGGATACTTAAACATAAGCACTAGTTACTTACACTAGCTATGTTTTAGTGAGCAAGAAGCAGAAAAGAAAAAGGCATAGAAATAATATTTGTATTACAGATAAGTTCAGTAAAATATGCTGTCTGGAAGGAAAAGTTACTGAAAGGTTTCTGTAGGGACAAAACAGGACTCATATAAAATATGTCTTTTTGGAGATATCACAGGATTATATCCTGGCTAGTCCTTGCCAGGATCCTGCCTCCCCACAACCATCCTTCCCTAACGGCCTCCAGGAATGGACTGGCCTGATTCATTAAGGAACAGACGTCTGTTCAGGTTTCAATACCCCTGGGAAATATAAGAAAAGAAATTACTGAGTTTATTTTGATTGTGTAACTCCAGTGGTTATAGAAACCCTACCAAATTCAGAGATCAGTGCCTTGTAAACATTGAGTCACAACTGGATTCTGAAGAATGTATAGGAAAAAGAGCTTGAGAGCAATGGACCCCACTATAAACCATTTGTGAGTGATGCAGGAGGCTTGGAGCATCTGAGGAAGGAGTGAGAAGCTGTTCAAAGGGAAGACCTTAGTGTGTGCCTCTGTGTATGTGTGTGTGTGTGTGTACGTATGCTAGAGAACTACTCCATATCACCTCATGTCTGCCTCCTTTAAGGATGCAGCTGTTACTACTACCCTAGGTGCTCATCTAATTCCCATGATGATCCTAAGGTGCAAGCATTACTATCCCAATTCTAAAGAAGGAGACTGCGACTCAGAAAGTAACCCGCCTAAAGTCACCTAACTAGAAAGTGTCAGAATGGAATTGGGACTCTTATCTGTGTTAGGACACGGCTGTGTAATTTCAAACATGCCACATTATCTTAGAAGCAAAACAAGTAAGGAAAAAAAAAAAAAAAAAAAAAAAAAAAAAAAAAAAAAAAAAAAAAAAAAAAGCAAAACTTCAATAAAAAAAAAAAAAAAACCCAAGTCCATTCTTTCCTCATGCCCATTAAAATAAAAGTATGGACAATGGATAAAACAATATGGAGCATGCCTGGAAGTAAAATATGCCACCTGCAACATGTCATAATTTAAAACTGTATCAATAATAATCAACCTCCCTTCCTTCTTCCTTCCTCAGTTTTTATGTCATTCCTTTCACAAGGCATTCAACCAATAATCACCATACATCAGTCGCTCTGCTACAAACTGTGTAGAAATGGTGATTTTCTGACTTCTTGTATCATGCTGTCCTGGACTCACTATACTCCAGATACACTAATTTACTTACTTTTTCTCAAATACGTCATCAGCTTTTGGCCACTTTCCCATGTGCTAAGCCCCTTTTGTTTTAAAATTTTGTCTTTTTGGAGATGGGGTCTCAGTCTGTTGCCCAGGCTGGAGTACAGTGGAGTGATCACAGCTCTTTGCAGCAATGAACTCCTGGGCTCCAGAGATCCTCCTTCCTTGGCCTCCCAAAAGCTGGGATTATAGCTATGAACCATTGTGCCTGGCCAAGACCTTTTTATATTTAGTCTTATTTTATTCTTAGACTTATCCTATGATCCTGCAATTTATCTTAATATCACAGAGAAAGTATTTGGTACATCAAAGAGTCTTGACTTTTCTGGGGACAATCCAAGCAAATAAGGTGGAGGCAAAGGAGGGGAGCTATGCTTTCAGACAAACAAAATTGTGGGCAACAGTGGTTATTTGAAATCCTGTAACTCTTAAGTAGTGATGCCCTAAGGCCCCTTTAGCCTTCAGCACAAATAAGCTTTGACTCCTCCAGCTCAAGTTAAATTTATAATCATGGTTTATAAATATCTTCAGCCTGTAGCAAATTGCTGCCACTATTTTCTGTTCCTATCCCAAGGCATTATGTGATGAGTACTTAAACACATACACAGACATACCTATATATTATTTCTAAAATAATGTATATTCCCTTTATCCCCAAAGCAATCTGCAGTCAGTAGTGGCGGGTGTCGTGCTTTACTCTGAAGGACTAAAATTATACCATACTAAACCCTCCAAATGATTTGATAAATCTGGCAGAGGCAGCCCAAACGAATGGGTATTATTGTGTCATAAATGGCCCATTAGATTGATTCCGGTAAGCAGAGAGCTTTAAAAGCATAAATTAGGGGAATGAATTGGACTTCCCTTATGGAGTAACTCAGTGGCATTGCCAATTCAGCATGAAACAGCCCGAACACTGCTATTCTTAAGGATGATGGCCCCAATGACAAATTAAGTGCACGTCACGGAAGAGATGCAGCACTCCTCACTTAATGGTTTCATTTCTCTGGAGTTGCTGGAGGTGGCCAGTAAAGGACAGGCAAGGCAACCTCCCAAATATCAAGTCTCACATTGCTTTGTTGTTTAATTACGTATGCATAAATGCCAAGTGGGCCATAGAACAGGAGCCTCTGACTTTTAATTGGGTGTTTTCCTGTTTCACCATCCCCTGCTGTTCCCTCTCATTTCTCTAAGCTGCTCTTTTACTCCTCTATTTATAGGAGAGACATTCCCAGGCCTCACTGGGCTCTGTTTCCCTTTCCTGCAGCTAGTTGCAATTACAGGAACATGCAGGTCATCTTGTTACCATGCCCTTATTTTCAAAAGAAACTCTGAAATGACTCCTTGATGGAACTTAGGGAATCAAAAATAAATTTCCTTTTACTTGGGCATGGTAAGCATAAAACTTCAAGCAAAACAAAACAAAACAAAACAAACAAAAAATACTAACTCTAAAAAAAATCAATAGATCCTTATATATTAGTTTTATTAGTGACCTTGTCAGGGTAAACTAACAACTTTTGTTTTCCCTGGCACTGAACATGCTATTTTATAAGCCAAACAAAATGGCTTTTATTTTCACCTTTCAGGGGCCGGAGGGCACATGACTGCATAGAGGAGAGAAGAAATACACTATGTACCCCTCTATGCAGGCAGCTGGCAGATCCTCTATTGCTTCATGGCAGTCATTTCCTCTGTGGCGTTTTCAGCCCAGGGCTAAGATTAATGGCTATGTTCATTTCATGATGGATACTGCCTTTTTACCAGGTAACCTTATCTGAAAATTTCCCTGAATTAGTAAATACTTACTGATCATTTACTAAATTTTAACCATGCTCCTAAGCATCTCATATGTATTATCTTTATTGCAATTATCATTACTTCATATTTTTCTATATATGTTTATAATCTGCCTCCTCTAACAAGACTATAGACTCCAGCGGTCAAGGGCTTTGTCTAAATTTTTTTTATTGCTATGTTACCACGTCATTGAGCAATTTCTAGCCAGAGTAAATAAATAATAAACATTTATTGAATAAATGCATTGTTTAATCTGTATGAAAAGCAAAAGCTCTGTGCTATACTCCAGATGTTTGTGTCCTGCCCAAAATTCAGATGTTAAAATCCTAGCCTTCCAGGTAATGGTATTAGGAGTTGGGGTTCTTGAGAGGAAATTAGATCATGAGAGCTCCTTCATGATTGAGATTAGTGGCCTCATAAAAAAGAACACAAAAAGCTAGCTAACACCTTCCATTGTGCGAGGTTTCAGAGAGAAGGTGCTATTTTATTGTGTCCCCTTATTGAACTTAGGAAGCTTTCAAAAGTTACAATATTTCTATAATCATATGTTTCTTACAGTAATATTGTATTTAGACATCTCTTTTCATTCCTACTTATATTTAATGCAAAATAAAGTTCATATGTATGCATAACAAAATATTAGACATTTAGGCTGGGTGTGGGGGCTTACACCTGTAATCCCAGCACTTTGGGAGGCTAACGCAGGTGGATCACCTGAGGTCAGGAGTTTGAGACCAGCTTGGCCAACATGGTGAAACCCCATCTCTACTAAAAATACAAAAAAAAGCTGGGCATGGTGGCAGGTGCCTGTAATCCCAACTACTCGGGAGGCTGAGGCAGGAGAATCTCTTGAACCCAGGGGGCAGAGGTTACAGCGAGCGCAGTTTGAGCCGTTGCACTCCAGCCTACCAGTCAAGAGCGAGGTTGAGTCCTAAAAAAACAAGTTACCGCCCGGGCGCGGTGGCTCAAGCCTGTAATCCCAGCACTTTGGGAGGCCGAGGCGGGTGGATCACGAGGTCAAGAGATCGAGACCATCCTGGTCAAAACGGTGAAACCCCGTCTCTACTAAAACTACAAAAAATTAGCTGGGCATGGTGGCGCGTGCCTGTAATCCCAGCTACTCAGGAGGCTGAGGCAGGAGAATTGCCTGAACCCAGGAG
>NW_016107466.1:5111830-5146764 GCF_001604975.1 Cebus imitator | reverse complement strand
AAGTTACACATTTACCTAGATAAAGAAGCTTTTCTTTACCAGACTGAATTTGCTAGTGCCTTGATTTTGGACTTCCCAGTTTCCAGAGCTGTAAGAAATAAATGTTTGCTGTTTATAAATCACCCAGTTTATGATGTTGTTATAGCAGACTGAACAGACTAACACAAACTGCAAAGATACATAACTTCCTCCAGGCTATACAGGCAGTGAGAGTCCAGATTTGAACTCATGTTGTCAAGCTTCAGAATCCATGTTCTCTTTTACATTCCAGTGATAACTAACTGTGTTGGCTTTAGGTTTACACATAGAATGTCATATAGAATAGAGAAACAGAGAAATTCCACTTCTCATATTTCTATGAGTCACAATTTTGAAGACTGTGGTCTGCTATTCCAGAGAGCAAAGCATTCCACTCTAAGATTCTTCACAATTATACCTCGCAGTTGCTATATCTGTGAGGAAAGTGGTGGGAGAAGATAGAAGAAAAGAGAAAAGAGAGTGGAGGAGAAATAGGGGGATAAAAGGTGAAGTGAAGGGAAAAGCAAAAAGTGAGGGAAAAAGAGAGAAAGAGATAAACCAGAGGGAAAAGAAGCATATATTGGTTTCGAAGATTTATGTCTCTCTTGAGAAATCTGAATCTCACCTCTGTGTCGTTCAGTCTCTGTAAACGGTTGAGTGGTGTAGATTGTTGTGAATCTATTAGCAGTGATTTGCAGCAGACCAATTTAGAGGTCACTTAGGCATGAAAACACTGAGCAAGAAATTGTATACCTAATGAAACAATATCAGTAATAGCATATTTAAATGAACAATATCAGTAATAGCATATTCTGAATGTTTCATTAAGTCTGAATTGTTAGAATCAGATCACTGCTGCTTAATAGATTTTACCTTCTTTAACAAGTGTTTCCATATTGGTCATATTCTGTCTCTTTATTGAAGTTAGGAAGCTCTCAGAAGTTAAATTTTTTTTATAATCATATGGTTTTTATGGTAACATTGTATTGGGGCATCTCTTTTCATTTCTACTTATATTTAATACAAAAACAAGTTTATAAAAAATCCAACATATGCTCCTGTGGCAAGAGTGTGCATAATAAAAATTTAGACATTTACATATTTAAATTAAAGTACCTTTAAAATAACGTTGCCAGTTCAATCTAGTTTTATATTCCTGAGAACATAATATGGGAAAAGTAATGCTATCAACCAATAATAGGTTCACTTTCATTTCAAGATCATCAAGTAACAATATTAGACCTTCAGAGACCATAGTGAGAATACTTCCATATTCTTAGGAACATGTTTCACATTTTTATTGACTGCATTCAAGCTGTCTTTCTGGGTTATTCTTAGGTTTATATGAAAAGAAGGGTAAACATCGAGAACAGTTTTCTTGAGAGTCAATCAGTGGAAAAAAATCAATCACCTGGGCTGTCTAGGAAGGGGATTCTATGTACTCTTCAAAATAATTTCATAATGGCTCAATGCCTGTTTACATAGAGGCCTATTATCTATCTTATGCCCCCCAGTACAGATGCTGACAAATGAGGCAAACAGGTCTTAATGCCTGACATCAGTCTGCAACTGTGCCCGTTGCTTTATTTTCATTGCACTTGATTTCATTTAATGCTCACAAAATTACTGCAAGGAAGGTGTACATTTCACAGAAGGAGAAATAGCTTATAAAGCAAAACCTGTAAAAGTGGTAGATTTAAAGCCCAGGTCTCTGACTTCAGAGTTTTGGTGCTCTTTATGATGTCACACTACAAATGGCCTTCAAGCAGATTCTGTGCAGCATCCTGCTTGTCCTCTGCTTGTTGCAGAGTGGAATTTTAGATAAGCTAGGTCTGTGTTAGAATGTATCCACGTAAGCTAAACCACTGAATTATTTAAGTGATTCTGTTAAGAAGTGTGTCATATAGAAGGCAGTTTGATGTCTGAATGTCTTGGACAACATTATAGTGAATCACAGGTTGATTTTGTAAGGTACATTAAAATAATCAACAGAAGACCTTTTACTTGCCGGAAAAGGCTTTTAAAACATAGCATGTTTTTTTGGACAAGAGAAAAAAATATAAAAGAGTAATATTCCTATGCTGGTTGCAATTAGAGCTACAAAAGCTCAAAAGCTGAGGCTGGGAAAATATTTTTGGCACCACTGGCTTATCTTCTTAGGCCTTCTTATTTCTGTTCTTTCTCCTAAAGATGTCATCATCCTCCAAAAGTTCAATTATATATTATAGTCCCCTGCCTCCTGCTGAGTTCCTGCCAATATCTCTAACATTTGAAGGGGCTCTCTTTGCTTCTTCTATGGGTCTCTCATATACGATCCTCCACATTCAAGTCCTTCTTCCCTCCAAATCAGCATCTTTTCTTCAAACCAGCTTGTTACCTGTTTTCCTATTTTATAATAAAACCCAGGCTTGAAATATTGAATCCATCTTTCATTTTACGGTGGAATCGGTAGACATACAGAATTAGCAGTGTAACACAGCTAACAACAGGGAAGATATTCTGCAATCAACACAAAAGTTAGCCGTGAGTAAGTTGTACTAAAAAAGATTTATATTGGGCATTTTCGTTTTCTCTTCTCCCTCCGCTCCCTGTTATTTTACAGCTATGATTCTTCGAGATGAAACCTTAGAGGTCAGATTTCTTTCTTACAATAATTATTTTAGGTTGGTGATCTTAATTCCATTTTTTAATATAAGCAAACTGAGGTTTAGTGCTATTAGATAACTAAAAATGTCATGGCTAGCTAGTGGTAGGATTGAAACATCTTTTAATTTTCACTAATGACTTAATATAACCAATCAGTGCTTTCTAAAAATATGTGTAACTACTGCATATCTCTATTTAATGAAAACAATGTACTTTATAATTTGAATTTAAATGCAAATGTGCTGAAAAGTGGTAAATTTTAGTAATATAGTGAAGATAAGGTCACCATGATTTGCTGATGTATTGGATATAGGGCATGAGAAAAATGATGAGTCAAAAATAATTTCAATATTTTGACCTTGTCAACCTATACAATAAACAGAAAAAGGCTCTATAAAAGAAAAGATATTTATCTGGGAATAATGCATCACAATGGCAATATGCATGCTGCAATAGTAAACTATGTGCATATTTAAGGGGCAAAAAGAAGACAAAGATTTTTAAAGGACAAAATGAGGAGGATTACATAATTGTTTTGGAATAATTATCCTTGAATAACAAGGGTGACACGGGTCTGAGGATGAACAGTACTTTCTGCAAAAATACTTGCAGAAGTACTTTGGTGAAAGATTGCAATGGCCTTTTTGCCAGGTTGTGGTTTTTGCAGTCTTCTGTGATAATTTTTGTTTTCAGTCATGCAAGCATGAGAACACTCACTTCATGGCCTTTCCTGGCTCTGTTTTTCAGGGTTTTCTTACCATTAGTGTCTAAATTTTGATTCTGACAACTTTCACAGTCTTGTCAACTAAGAAGGATGATTGCCATTACTGTGATTAGGAAGTCTGTAGATGGGGCAAGTTTTGGGGAAATTTCAGGAGTTCATTATACCATATATTGAGTCTTCAATGTCTCCTAAACATTCAAATGGTGATTTTTGAGTAGGCAGTTGAATATATGAATCTGGATTTTAAGAGAGAGGACTTTGGTGGAGAGAAAAAATGAGTTTTTAGATATGGAATTTTAAAGCAATAGACTAAATGAGCTCAACCAGGGAGTAAGTACAGATAAACAGAGAAGCTAACCAAGGATTGAGACTTGAACATTTCGATACGGAGCTGAGAACAGAAATAGGAATGATCACAGAAGCCGGGGAAAGAGCAGCAGTGAGGAAAGAGGAGTAACAAGGACATTTGGGGTTCTGTGAGCCAAGGGATGAGATTTCATCTTCTCAGAGGCAACGCCACACATCTACAACCATTTGATCTTTAACAAACCTCACAAAAACAAGCAATGGGGAAAGGATTGCCTGTTTAATAAATGGTTTTGGGATAACTGGCTAGCCATGTGCAGAAACAGAAATTGGACCCCTTCCTGACACCTTACACTAAAATTAACTCCAGATGGATTAAAGACTTAAACATAAGACCTAACACCATAAAAACCCTAGAAGAAAACCTAGGCAAAACCATTCAGGACATAGGCATAGGCAAGGACTTCATGACTAAAACATGAAAAGCAGTGGCAACAAAAGCCAAAATAGACAAATGGGATCTAATTAAACTCCAGAGCTTCTGTACAGCAAAAGAAACAATCATTAGAATGGGAAACCAATAGAATGGGAAAAAATTTTTTGCAATCTACCCATCCGACAAAGGGCTAATATCCAGAATCTATAAAGAACTAAAACAGATTTACAAGAAAAACAAACAAACAATCTCTCCAAAAGTGGGTGAAGTATATGAACACTTTTCCAAAGAAGACATAATGAGGCCAAAAAACACATGAAAAAATGCTCATCATCACTGATTATTAGAGAAATGCAAATCAAAACCACATTGAGATACCACCTCATGCCAGTTAGAATGGCGATCATTAAAAAATCTGGAGATGACAGATGCTGGAGAGCATGTGGAGAAATAGGAACATTTTTCACTGTTGGTGGGAGTGTAAATTAGTTCAACCATTGTGGAAGACATTGTGGCGCTTCCTCAAGGACCTAGAAATAGAAATTCCACTTGGCCCAGCAATCCCATTACTGGGTATATATCCAAAGGATTATAAATCATTTTATTATAAAGACACATGCACACATATGTTCACTGCAGCTCTGTTTACAATAGCAAAGACTTGGAACCAACCCAAATGCCCATCGATGATAGACTGGACAAAGAAAATGTGGCAAATATACACCATGGAATACTATGCAGCCATAAAAAACGATGAGATTGTGCCCTTTGTAGGGACATGGATGAATCTGGAAACCACCATTCTCAGCAAACTGACACAAGAGCAGAAAATCAAACACCACATGTTCTCACTCACCGCATGTTCTCACTCACTGCATGTTCTCACTCATGAGAACACATGGACGCAGGGAGGGGAGCATCACACACTGGGGTCTATTGGGGGGGAAATAGGGGAGGAGCAATGGGGGTAGAGAAGTTGGGGAGGGATAACATGGGGAGAAATGCCAGATATAGCTGATGGGGGGATGGAGGCATCAAACCACATTGCCATGTATGTACCTATGCAACAATCCTGCATGATGTGCACGTGTACCCCAGAATGTAAAGTACAATAAAAAAATACATTAAAAGAAAAAAGATTTCTTCAAGAAGGAAGGAACATCTGCATTAAATCCCACTGATGAGTCAGGAGTAAACTCGGATTTTTCACTGGATTTAGTAGTAATATGGTAGTCATTCATATGTGTTGGAGGGTAAAGGGAGAATTGCAGGGATAGAATGCATAGAAAACCTGCAGATAAAATCTATAGTCAAACATATATAAAGTATCTATTGTTTCTTAAATAAGACTTCAAATATTTTATTTTGCTTCACTCGAGCTACATAATTAGTTCAATTTATCTGTATGTACACATGCATGTACATATATTGTATTTAAATTATAAGGCCAGCCATGGTAGCTCATGGCTGTAATTCCAGCACTTTGGGAAGCCAAGGCAGGTGGATTGCTTGAGCCCAGGAGTTTGAGACCAGACTGGGCAATATGACTAAACTTCATCTCTACACACACACAAAAAATGCCACAATTAGCCCTGCATGGTGGTGCACACCTGTAGTGGCAGCTACTTGAGAGGCTGAGGCAGGAGGATCGCCTGAGCCTGGGAAGCAGAGGTTCCAGTGAGTTGAGATAGTACCACTGCACTCCAGCCTGGGTGACAGAGCAAATGTCATTAAATAAATGAATATACAAAATTATGTTTATACTTAAAGAATAACAATCTTTTAGAGTAGAAACCATAAAATGCACAACTTATACAAATCTTATAATTTTATTGGAAATTACAATTTTGTCACCTAGCAAGAAGTAGTGATAGCTTCTCAGTGCTTTTCTTTCACTATAGCAAGTAGATTTCTGAACTAGTTAGGAAAAAAAAAAGCTGCTAAAACAGCCTCAAAACACGTAAAGATTCAAACACAATAGAGGTTTATTTTGGCTTGGCATACAAGTGGCACTCTTCTGTGTCTCTAGGAGACACTGTTCTGTGGAGTGCTGCGTGGACCTGGCTCCTTTCATCTTGTGTGTCTGCCATTCTCTAGGGCACTGTAGTTATTTGCTTCCATAAAAGATACAGGGGTAAAAGTAACAGAGCAAAAATGAAACCAACCAACCAAAGAAAAACATGGAGGAGACATATTGTCTTCTTTAAAAAAGCCTTGGCTGAGAATGGCACACATCAATTCCCCTCATCTTCTCTTCACAATCAAAAGTCTCATGAACACATGCAGAGGTAAGAGAAGCTAGAAAATGTAGTAACTGGTTCCACAATTATCTTCCAGTGACAATCCCATTCTGCAGGAAAAAAGAGCATGAAATTTGGTGAACATGTAAAGCTCTCTAATACAATAGCTATTGCATCTGATTTTTCTCCTTAATATTAAATTGTGTTTTCTCGTGTCAATAACCATTTTGTTTTCGACAGATAATAATCCTATCTCATTTTTCACCCTTGCCTATATCATAATTTATTTAAAGATTCTGCTTTTCATGCATTTCTGGTATTTCCTCTCTCTTAATTTTTTTAAGCTTTTCTTTCTTATCATTACCATATTGAGAAAAATATTCTTACAAATCTGTTTTTTTCTTAAAAGTTAAGGCTAGTCAACGTAGTATTACCAGATTAAATGCTAGTTTTTGAAAGCTCTTGATAGATGTTGATTTTAAGAATGAATATACTTATTTTATCAGTGAATGATGGAACAAATATACCTCACCTTCACCAGCCCTTGGTTCTACCACTGTAACAAAAGTCAGTGTGATATACAGAACATAATTAACTGTCATGAATTCAAGTAAGCATCTGTAATATCGCTGAGAGTTGAGGCAATGCAGCTGTACTTCTTTTCCTTCTCTTCATTCATCTCCATCTTTCCTTCTATGTGTCGTTTGAGAATTAATGAACATCTTACAAAACAAAACACAAAATTCTCTAAGTGAAATAAAATAACTGGAATACATTCCTCTGTGGATATATTTAATTTGCATTTATCTTTTGAATTAAACATTTATGTTTAAAGAAATGCATTCAGATTGGCTTTTGGTTTAAATATTGAACAAGAATTATGCTTCAAAGTTTTACCCTCTAGGTACAAGGACAATTTTGTGTCAGAAATCTATTTATATGACCAAGGCCAAAATTTTCTTTTTTCATGAATGTATCGCTTTTTATTCACTAAAGCCCCTGAGGTAGAAATTAGCCACTCTTCATGGCTGATTAAGGTTTACCCTGGCATAACTTTTCTTTAAGGAGCCATGTATGTATTTTTGAGATTTCTCCTGCATTTATATCACAGCTGTCCATTTAGAGGTAATGAAGGAATACTCTGCACTCCACCACCTGCTCCCTTCATTTCCCAATAACATTCTTAGAACTGTATCTGCAGATATCATTTTCCATATAAACTTTATTCATCTCAGCTAGCAAAGAAGAATGAGAAATGGAGAATCTTAAAAAGGGCACCATAGAATCTTTGCTGGTATATTCTTCCAATACACCAGTTTCATGGCACCATAGGATCTTTGCACTTGTGGTTTGATCCCCCTTGAAAACTATTCATCTCTGCCCATGCACCCTATTTAGCTTGGCTCTCTCCTTCTTATCATTGAGGATTCAAAACCCATCTAAATTAACTCTGTTCCTTCCTTTCTATACCTTACACTCTCTTATTCTCTTCATAAGATTTATCATTGGATGACAGTATCTAATAGCTATCTTAATAGGTTGAGCTCTAAATAACAGGAATTTGGCCAGGTATGGTGGCTCACGCCTGCAATTCCAGCACTTTGGGAGGCTGAAGCAGGCAGATCACTTGAGGTCAGGAGTTTCAGACCAGCCTGGTGAACGTGGTGAAACCTGTCTCTACTAAACATACGAAAAAAATTAGCCAGGCGTGGTGGTGCATGCCTGTAATCCCCACTACTTGGGAAGCTGAGGCACCAGAATCACTTGAAACCAGAGATGGAGGTTACAGTAGGCTGGGATTGCACTGCTGCACTCCAGCCTGGGTGACAGAGTGAGACCCTGTCTCAAAAAAATAAATTAATTAAAATTAAAATGTGAAAAAACTGGACTTTTTTTTTCTGTTTTGTCCACTGATCTAATTCTAGATCCTACAATACAGACTAACAATAAGTAGATCCTGGAATGAATGGGATTAATTAAATAAACTAATAGATGACAAATGGATCTAGGATGGATTACTCTGGGATATAGATTGTTAAATAAATCCTACCACTTGTATTTTGCTTTTTAGATTACACATGTTGTTTACATATATTGCTCATTCATTAGGAAATAATCAGCAGGAATGCTGACAGAATATTGAATACAGATTTCATGAAATTTCTGCATGAGACTCAGATTACGTATCTTCTCCTACTCTCCTAGTGCCTTTTTCCCACCACTGCACATTCTGGAGGGGTCAGTTTGTGGGAGTATAGAAGGTTGGGGCTGTTCTTTCCGAGAGGTGCAAACTTAGACCAATGAAGCACAGTGATTCCCTACACATCTGAAGTAGTCCTGATCTTGTCAGTTCAGTAATGTACCATTTGTATCTGCTTTCAGCACTTCTCAAACCCAATACATTGTCAACTTTGTTCTTGTTGCCCTGGGGATATAATTCAGGCTCTATTACTGTATACCTGAAGCTTTCCCTCAGGTTTTGTTTTCTAGGGAATCTGGGCTAAGTATCTGGTTCAGAACTTTTCAAAACATTTGAAATAATATATATTTTCCCAATTGATGTGACAGTACATTTCAATGAACAGATCAGATTGAGTTCATGTTCCATTGAGTCAAAATAAAATAGAACATGTTAAGCCAACACTGAAGCTCAATTATCAGGTTTCTATGTCCTCAACAATGCTACCACTACTCAGGAAAAAGGGTTTAAGGAATAATAAGCTGAGATCCAAATGTGGAAAAGAAATATGTTTCTGTGTTGCCTATGTCTCTGAAATGTGCCCTTTTCCAAGAATATTTTTTATGCGTTGAGTATTGATTAAGAATACTGTTTTGGGGGTCAAGGAAATACATGGTTTCACAATCAGCTCTTCTACTCTCTCACAGTCTTACAGGTAAAAAGTCACTAAACTTTCCCCATTCTCATTGTAAACGACATTTTCATTAAAAGGGCATTACTTTCAGTTTGATTATTGTGAGGATTAAATTAACTGAGGTGAATAAAGCATTTAGCATAATTTCTAGCTCCATGCTCAGAGGAGGCCCATTTTGCCCAGCTAGAAAGTTTGTCCTAAAATTGCTCCTCTTACAAGATCTGAAGCTGTGCCTCTGTCTCCATATCACTTAAGGTGCAACCCAATTGCCTACAAAATCATTCCCAATGTGATAGAAGAGATGAGAATTTGGGCAATATTTTACAAAGGGGTTAAAGATCAGGAGCTATTGACGTAGAAGATAAGAGGGGCACCAGGTTCAAAGGAATAAGGATATTTTTCTCCCTTGAACCTTTTATAGAATCTTGCTCATTGAGAAGCTAGTAGTGCTTAGACTTAAAAGCTGTAAGAGATCCCCTGTTATCAGCCTCTACACAGTTTCCTTTTGCTTTCTCTTGTGGTGGTAAAACCTTACAAACAAAACAAATACAAACAGGAAACTTAACACACAAAGTTATGGAGTTCTCTTGTCTTATCAGCAATAACATAAACAGCTATTTGTATGAATTTGTTTGATTTTAAACTTGCCATGATTCAAGGGTTAAAGTTAAATATTATGCTATAAGATTAATTGGAAATCTAAGGGATTTTCAAGGTACCAATCCTTACCAATAAGGTAGGAAATACCTTATTTTAGAAAATGGAATACTGTTACAGCAATTTATCACTTTTCGTTATGTATGAGGATAAAGGTCATGTTGTCTTATTTGATCCTTCTTTTGTAGAAATAGATGATGACCACCCAAATGAAGATAATCAAAGGCTATTCATTCAGGGCTATCTATATAGCCAGGTATTCAGTTGCTATCACTTGAGTTTGGCAAAGTCTCCAAGTTGGCAGGGGTATGGGAGAGCTTCATAGTGAAAAACATGGAAGACTTCAGATATTGTTCGATTAGCAGCTGTTGGCACGGAGAAACTGGAGGTAGACTCATTATATGTGAAACATCTTATGTGAATAATTTGTTAGAGTATATTTAGCTTTCTATGATTGGTCCTGCATTGAAAGCAGAGGAAAAAATAGGAAAGCTGTGACTTAAAACTAAATTCTAACCACTCTGGCTTGAATAAAAAGAGGTTATAGTCTGGCTGTCTGAAATGCTGTTGCAGAGATTATGAATCTCAATTTTTCCCATTATCATGAATGGCTTGGCCATTACCTGTTTTTATGTCCAGTCTCTTGCTTTATTCATATAAATCAGGGAGAGCCTCTTCCTATGAGGGAGGAGCTTGGGCCCATACTACTAATCATTTCTTACTTTCTACCTTATTTCATTTTGTGATCTCATAATTAAAAGAAACATTGAGTAAAGCTGTTGCCTTACTTCTCTGGGAGAAGTTCTAGCCATTCTTTTTTCCACCCCCCCCCACCTATTGGCCATTTTTTAATTTTCCCTATCACATAAGAGAGATGCATGTGGTTGTTAACCTTGATCATATCTCACCAAATTATTATCCCTCCACTCTTTAAAGAATTAAAGTTTGCTTCAGTAGAGAGAAAACCCAGACATCTCTTTTTTGCTGTTGTTTATGAAGCTGCAGTTTCCTTCTCTTAAACTATTTTTCTTTCAACATAGTAGCTAAGCAGGGAAATAGTAACCATGGTCTATGATGGTGCTAGATCATAAACTCATAATTTCTTTTAATGATTTTTTTTTTCCCAACCAGTTGTATTCTTGGCCAATCTTCTCTCTTTCTCTGCAATGCTGAGAGTTGAGAATTGTGTCTACACTTTGGGATGAAAGTTGAAAAAAACCGTTAGCCTTCTTTATTATGGTTTACAAAGGCCATCAAAAGAGAATAAAAAATGATATTTCCAACTGTACCAGCTTACATACTAGTGTTCTTCACAGGGCTTTGGGGATAAATGACAGCCACTAATAAAGTTTTACTCTGCCTTGCTTCATTCTTGTGTATACATCTCCCTAGAAGAACTCAAGACAGGGCATATTGGCCAAATGCCATCTCAATTTCATCTCTCTTTATTATTTCCCAAAGAGCAAACTGATAACATTTTAACTCCCAATAAGAAAATTGATGTATACAGATTCAAAACAGAATGCAAATGACCCAAGGCTGAACACTGAGAAAAAGTTTTTTGAGGCATTTATTGAAATCCAGTTTGTTTCAAAAAATTTTTTTTCTGTACCTTCTTCTTTTACACATTCATTTGCTTAGTACTCAGTATATATTGGGCACTCTTCTATGGGAAGTCGGTATACTAGTGGGCAAGACAGATTTATTCTATATCATCCTTTGTAGAGAAAGCTAAAAAATAGACAAAATAATAATTTAACATCATGGTATGCTCTTAAAAATAAATTAGTCTGTAGTGTGGTTTGTTAGACTAATATTACTATTTCTGCTTCTGTCTCCTATTGCTTACATGACAGTTATTTTTATATAACTATTCCAGGGACATGGACTTCTAGTATTTAGTTTCCTGTGTGAGCATGTCCATGTCCCTGGAAAAGACTGTTACAAGCAGACGGAACAGCATGAGAAAGCAGAATAGGGTTAAGTTTGACATGCTGCTCAGAAAACTAGATAAAATGTCAATGTATTTAGAATACAGCGAGTGAAGCAAAGTACTAGAAAGCCAAAATGTTTAGGGTCATGGATGACTTGGTGATCTTTTCACGTTCATCATCTAAAGAAAAAAATGTAATTCAATCACAATATCACCAACCATCAAATATTGTTCTTCTCAGCATTTCCAGCTGTTACTTAAATTCCTAAAGATCTCTTGTATTAGAAATTCACAAATCATGAAAAAAGGGATTTTGGATTTTCATATTTTAGATTTCACTGTTTATGTAGTAACCTACATTTTCTTGCTATTATAAAATTATTTTAGCATTTTCTCTGATGGTTATTTTAGAAATTGACTGTTTCTCAAATCTTCGATGTCCCTTTTCTTTCTCACAATTAATAATGTTGCTCTTATTTCATTAAGGAAAGTTAAGCATTCAGAAAAGGACTGTCTTTTATTTATACCAATAAATTTACCAAACCATCCTAATCTTAATTCTCATGATGTGTAATTTTCTCTATGGCAATAGATGAACAAATTTTGCTTTTATTATGGTTGTGGTGGTTGATAGTAATTTTATTTTCATGGTGAAAAGCTTTTCACTTGCTTATGAGATTCTATCTCTTCTTGTAAATCAAAGTAAAGCAAAACATTAGATGAAACACTCAAATCTGGCAACTTCGGGAGAGTTAAATGAAAGAACTGTTTCCAGAATTTTATAGCTAGTAATATAATGCACCATAACCAGCCCTAGATCTGAGAGAGAGAAAAGAAGGAAAGCCATTAGAAAAGGAGTACTTTTAAGAGTTGCAAAGTTGTCTAGAGTATCAGGGACTG
This sequence comes from Cebus imitator, assembly GCF_001604975.1. NCBI lineage: Eukaryota > Metazoa > Chordata > Mammalia > Primates > Cebidae > Cebus > Cebus imitator. The sequence goes on along the minus strand of NW_016107466.1, from coordinate 5,134,031 downwards.
AATTTACCTTTCCATCTGAAAAACTAAAAAAAAAAAAAAAGTAGGACAGAGTGAGTCAAATGGTTTTTAAGACATTGGGCATCAGACAGCAAAGCAGAATCTCTAGTGATGGAAAAGAAATGAGCCTGACAGTTGCCCTATCTTATTGTATTGTGACAGTTTCCTGTGTTGGCAGGGGTGAAATTCAGGGAGAGTGGACTTTGCTGAATCCCAGACCACTCCTTGAATTGAGTAGAGGGAGCTAAGAGTCCATAAAGACCAAAATGGAAAGGTGTGGATATGTGCTATGGCTTGAATGGGTCTTCCAGAATTCATGTGTTGAAAACTTGGTCCTCTCCTGTGTCAGTGTTGAGAGATGGGGACTTTGGAGAGGTGATTAGGTAGTTAAGAAAGATTAACACCACTCTCATTGGACTAGGTTAATTCTTGTGAGAGTGACTACCTGCTCTCATCACCTGATTTAATTACCGCAATAGTGAACATTTACTATAGGATGTCACCCTTTATGTTTTGCTCTGTTTTGCACACATTCACCTGCCCTTCAGCTTTCCTAAAATGTTTTGATGTACTACAAAAGCCCTCATCAGAAACTGCCACCAGGCCCTTGGACTTCCCATCCTTCAGAACTATGAGCCAAAAAAACTTCTTTGCTTTATAAATTAGTCAGTCTGTGTGACTCTGTCTTAGCAAGAGAAAATAGATTAAGACAATAGGTTTCATAGGACAAGTTACAGAAACAGTAGAGCTATGAAAAGAGAGAACTCTGATGTTCTCTTTATCTGTGTATGTATGAGGAAACTATATAGGGTGAGGAAGGAATAACCTGAAATGATTGGAGATAATGTTACTCAGGGCTTACACAGGGTCAAGAAGAGAGCTTATTTTCATCAGCCACAATGGAAAAGTCTCATAACTTGTGAAGCATTAGGTCAAATTATCTACAGGGACTTCCCTTAATAGTGGGAGAGTAATTAGCCCTATCTTCACCATTGATCTGTTTCCACTTAACAAAACTTCAAAGCAAAACTAACAAAAAATAATCATGATCTAAAAAGAAATTAAACTGTTTTCTAGAAATAAAATGCATCCCAGAACAAAACTCAAGAATACTTATAGGAATGTAAATTATACATTTAAAAAAATCACAGTATCTGACATCCTGTGAAAAAATAAACAGATATATAAAGATGGAACAATATGACTCATATTAATGCAAAAATATCAATCAAAACTAACCCAGAAATGATGCAGTTACTATGAACAGTATAATCGTATTATTTTGAAACTATATGTAAAGAATGGATAATATAAAAACAAAATTTCTAGGATTAAAATATTGTACTGGAGTATATTCTAGTAAAGTAAGTTTGGTTTAACATTCAAAAACCAACAAATATAATTTATTACATTTACACAATTACAAAAATCTTATATGATTACCTCAGTATAAACCCCCAAAATGTTTATCAAAACCCAATACCCTTCCTAATAATGACTCTCAGAAGACTAAAAATAGAGTGAAACTTACTTCGAGCTGATAAAAGTCACCTAAAACAAGTCTACAGTTAACATACTTAGTGGTGAAAGGTTGAACCCTTTGTCTCTTAGGTTAGAAAGAAGACATGATGTCTTTACCTACCACTTTTGGTATTCAACATTGTTTTGAATGTTCTCTCCAGTGCAATAAAGCATAAATACATAAATAACAAATATTGTGTTTTTCTGGTAGATTACATCAGTGTTTATATAGAAAATCTTATCAATTCTATCAAAAAAACCTTGCTACAAATAATAAGGGAATATGTAAGTATCATAGGATACAAGATCAATATTCAAAAGTCTATTTTTCTATATAGCAGTACAATTAGAAAATAAAATTAAGAAACAATATTATGTAAAGTAGCATCAAAAATGTGAAATATGGATAAATCTGACAAAAATGTATACTAAAAACTAAAACAAGGCACTTGAGAAAAAACTAAAGAATAATTTAAATAAAAGATGTGGATATATATGTGTGTGTGTGTGTATATATATATACATATATATATATATATATGTATATATATATGAAATGTTCTTTAGTCTAAAGAGTTGAGGTTGTGATGATTTTTTCCAAACTGATTAATAGTTTCAATATAAAGTCCTTGCAGGCACTATTAGAGAAATTAACAAGCTGACTTTAGCTTTTATATGTAAGTGCAAATAATTTAAGATGGCCAAACAACTTTAAAAAGTAAAATAATAAATTTGGAGGAAAAACATCACTCAATTTAAATACATATTATAAAGCTAGAGTAATTAGGACAGCATGGTATTGGTATCGTGATAGACAAACAGATCCATTAAATGGATTAAATAATCCAGGAAATGATCCACACATATATGAAAAACTGATTTTGGTAGAGTTGCAAAGTCAATGTAATAGATTAAAAATAGTCTTTTCAACAAATAGTGTTAGAATAATTGGATATCCATATGCCAAAAAATTCAACTTTGATATGTATCTTACAAAATTTATTCACTCCTAAAACTATAAAACTTCTAGGCAAAAATATGAGAGAAAATTTTTTGAAGCCTTAGGTTAGTCAAAGATGTCTTGGATGCAATATCAAAGACATGCTCTGCATAAATTAAAAGAAAAATAAGTTGGACTTAAACTTATTTTCAAAAGACACTGCTAAGCTCATTAAGATGCAAGCCATAGATTAGGGGAAATACTTTTAAATTATGTACCTAATTATTTAGACTTTGCCTGGACCATCTAAAGGCATTTCAAAACCAAATAACATAAAAAGCAAAACAAATGACCAAAAACTAAAAAATGGGAAACATTTGATCAGACATATCACCATGGAAGACACGTGGATGACACAAACACACATAAAAAGATATTTAACATCATTACCCATAAAAATGCAAATAAGAACAACAAAGAGATATTACTATACACCTATTAGAAATAATAAAATTGAAAAGATATTAACCATACCTAGTATTATATAGTACGTGGAGAAACTAGAACTCTCACATATTCTAAAGGGAATGAAAAAAATACAAAAATTTGTCAATTTCTTAGAAATTTGAACATGCATCTACCTTATCGTATAACCATCTTGTTGATTGTTATTTATCTAAGGGAAATAAAAGTAAATGTCCTATACAAAAAGAAGTACATGAATGTTCATTGCAGCTTTATTTGTAACAGCCCAAAACTAGAAGCAACTCAAATGTTCATTAATAGATGAATGGATTAAAATACTTAAAAACCTGAAATAGGCGCATTGCCTTTGAGAATTACAAAGCTGGAGTAGTATATCATTATACTCTGTATTAGATCCTCAGAACTGTCTCTCTCTCTCTCTCTCTCTTTTTTTTTTTTTTTTTTTCTCTCTCTCTCTCTCTGTCTCTCTCTCTCTCTGTCTCTCTCTCTGTCTCTCTCTCTCTCTCTCTCTTTTAAGTTCAGGGATACATGTGCAGGTTTAGTATACAGGTAAATTGCATGTCACAGTGGTTTGGTATACAGGTTATTTCTTCAGTCAGGTAATAAGCATAGCCTGCTATAGGTAGTTTTTTAAATCCTCACCCACCTCCCACACTCCAACCTCAGATAGGCCTTGGTATCTGCTGTTCTTTTCTTTGTGTGCATATGAATTCAATGTTTATCTCCCACTTATAAATAATAACATGCAGTATTTGGTTTTCTGTTCCTGCATTAATTTGCTTAGAATAACGGCCTCCAACTCCATCCATATTGCTGTAAAGGATATGATTTTATTTTTTATGGCTGCATAGTATTTTACAGTGTATATGTACCATATTTTCTTCCAGTCTACCATTGATGGACATTTAGGTTGGTTCTATGTCTTTGCTATTGTAAATAATGATGTGATGAACATACATGTGCTTGTGTCTTTATGACAGAATGATTTATATTCCTTTGGGTATATACCCAATAATGACTAGATCAAATGATATTTGTGTTTTAACTTCTTTGAGAAATTGCCAAGCTGCTTTCCACAATAGCTGAACTAATTTATATTCCCACTAACAGTGTATATGCTTCATTTTTCTTCACAATCTTTAATAATAGTCATTGTGACTGGTGTGAAATGGTATCTCATTGTGGTTTGGATTTGTACATCTCTAGTTAATTGGCGATGTTGGGCATTTTTTCATAAGCTTATTGGCTGCATGTAAGTCTTCTTTTGAAGTATCTGTTCATGTCCTTTTCCCACTTTTGAATGGAGTTGTTTTTTGCTTGTAAATTTGTTTAAATTGCTTATAGATTTTGAATATTAGGCCTTTGTCAGATTTGTAGTATGCAAAACTTTTCTGCCATTCTGTAGGTCATTTGTTTACTCTGTTGACAGTTTATTTGGCTGTTCAGAAGCTCTTTAATTATGTCCCGTTCGTCAATTTTTGTTTTTGTTTCAATTGTTTATGCCTTTCTCCTCATGAAATTTTTGCCAGATCCTATATTCAGAATTGTAATACCTAGGTTATCTTTTACTTGTAGGTTTTTACAGTTATTATAGTTACAGATTTTACATTTAATTATTTAATCCATCTTGAGTTGATTTTGTATATGGTGTAAGAAAGGGATCCAGTTTCAATCTTCAGCATATGGCTCAGCAGTTATCCCTTCACCATTTATTACTGTCTCCATGGCTCTGTTTCCTTTACTGAGTGTTCTAATCCACAGGGCTCACTCAGGCAGTGGCCACAGTTGGCAGACAAGCCATATCCTTGCTGGGTCATTCCTAGTGTGCTGTACATGTGCTTCCTGGGAAACTTTCTCATCTTATAACAAAGTTTGTATTCTTTGACCAGTATCTCCTCTTTCTTCCTACCAACCCCTATGTGTGCATTATATGTGTAAGTTTATGCCTAGACTATGTTCCATTAGTCTGTGTCCATTTATATGCCAGTACCATACTGTCTTGATTACTCTATCTTTGTAATATAATTTAAAATTATATGGTTCCTTATGATTAAGATTTTTTAAATTTCTGTGAAAAAAGTCATTAAATTTTTGATAGGGATTGAATTAAATCTGTAGATTGCTTTAGGTAGTATGGATATTTTAACAATAATTCTTCCAATATATAAGAATAGCATTTTTTTCATGTGTTTGTCTTCTTCAATTTATTTCATCAATGTCTTATATTTTAGCGTATGGATCTTTCACATAATTGTTTCAGTTTATTCTTAAGTCCTTTATTGCTTTTGATGCTATTGTAAATGAGATTTTTTTATAATTTATTTTTTTCCTCATAGTTTGTTTTCAGCATAGAGAAAGGATACTGATTTTTGAGTATAAATTTCTTCCTTATGATTTTACTATAATTCATTTATTCTAACAGTGTTTTGGTTTTCTCTATATAAGAGCATACCATTTATACTTCTGCCTTTACAATTTAGATAATAAGTAAGGAGATCTTTTATTTTTTTCTTGATTAATTGCTCAAGCTAGAACCTTCAATAATGTGTTAAAGAGAATTAGTGAGAGGGGGCATCCTTGTTGGCTTTTCACCATTGAGTATAATGTCAGCTATGGATTTATCATATATGATCTTTGTTATGTTGAGGTACATTCCTTCTATATCTAATTTATTGAGTGTGTTTATTATAAAAGGAATTTGAATATTGGCAAATGTTTCTGCACATATTAAGATGATCATATGATTTTTATCTTTATTAAATTAATGTGATATATTGTGTTTATTGATTTGCATATGTTGTACCATCCTTTCATTCTAGAAATAAATCCTATTTGATCATGGCAAATGATCCTTGAATGTGCAGTTGAATTTAATTTGCTAGCATTTTATTGAGAATATTTGTGTTTATATTTAGAGGGAATATTGGCTATAAAGTTATTTTCCTATAGTGTCCTTGCCTGACTTTGGTATCAGAGTAATACTGGCGTTGTAAAATAAATTTGAAAGTGTTCTCTCTACTTCAATTTTTTGTAAGAATTTGAGAAAAATTTATATTCTTTAAATATTTGGTAGATTTCAGGCTTTGTTTGATAAGATATTTTTGATTATTACTTCAATCTCCTTACTTATTATTGGTAATCATTTCTTTGTGATTAATAAGTCTTGGTATGTTGTATGTTGTCCCATAAACTTCTTATGTTTCTTCATTCTTTTGTTGTTGTTGTTGTTGCCCCCACTGGCTAATATTAAATGACTTGTCTTTGAGTTTACTCTTTATTTTTTTTCCTGATCCTGTCTACTGCTTTTGAAGTTCTTTATTGTATTTTTTAGGTCATTCATTGTATTATTTGTCCCCAGTATTTCTGTTTGGTTCTCTTTCAGGGTTTCTATTTCTTTATTAAACTTTTCATACTTAATGTATTATTTTTCTCATTTTCTTTGTCTATTTGTGTTCTCTTGCATCTCATTAAGCCTTTTAAGGATAATTATTTTGAATTCTTTGTCAGATAATTCACAGATTTCTATTTGTTTAGGGTCAAATACTGAGGCTTTAATAGCTTGTTTCGGTGTATCATGTTTGTCTGATTCTTCATGAGTGTGGCCTTGCATCAGTGTCTATACTTTTGAAGGAGCAAATATCTTTTAATCCTTAAAGACTGGTTTTGGAAGGTGAAGGGTTTTTTCTGTCAGATCTGAAGGGTGATGAGACTGTCTCTGGGATCTCTGTCAAGAAGAGTTCAAGGCAAGTCACATGGCTGTCACTGAGTCTGCAGTGGGATTTAAGGTTGGTGGGCCTGTTACCAGGGACTTGAGGAGTGTGGATCTTGCTTGGTTACTGGGCTGATGGGACTTCCTTCAGGATCTTAGCCAGCAAAGCTGGTGCTAGGACATAGATCTATTTTGTGGTATACAGTTGGGTCTTCAGATGGTAGGCCTGCTACCTAGTGCATACATGGATAACTCACACCTGGTCCATGAAAGGGCTCTCACCAGGTCATTGTGTGGGTCCTTGAGTGGGCAGGAACAGGCCCTGCATCATGGCTAAGAGCTAATGGAACTGAGTTGCAGGGCGGCTTCAGAATACACAGTCTGAACTAACGTCTACAGGCCTGATTCTGGGGTATTAACAATTGCATTTCTTCTTTTAGTCATTTCTTTGTATAGAGCGTGCATTTTTGTCTTTCTCGTGGCTTTTGATATATTTCTCTTCATTCATCGTTTTCAGCAATTTGATTCACATGTGATTCCCAGAAACATTTGTGTATGTGTTTATTCTGTTTGAATTCATAGAGCTTTTTAGATCTATGACCTCATAATTTTTATCAAATTTGAAACATTTTTAGCCACAACTTTTTCAGATATTTTTATGTCTCCTTAGTCTCAATGCTCCTTCTAGGACACCATTTATATATACTAGATTATTGAATATAGCTTGTACATCATGAAAGCTCTCTTTATTCTTTCTAATATTTGTTTTCTCCTTCTTTTGGTTTGATTCTATTGCTATGCTTTGAAGTTCACTGTTATTTTTATTTTACAGTGTCTAATCTGCTATTTATCCCATCTAATAGTATTTTAAATTTTGATATTGTTTTACTCTATGAAAGTATAATTTTTTATATTATCAGTTTCATTTCTTTATGTTTTTAATTAAATACTTGTTTATAGTTATATTTATGTTAATATCATTTTCTTTCATTATTTCCATTATTTCTTTGTTTATTTCACTTAAATTTTTTTTCTCGGTTATGCATTAGTTTTTCTTGCTTCTTGGAATATGTAAAATATTTTGATTAGAGATTGGGCCTTATTAATCTTATGCTACTCTTTGGCAGTTAACTTGGCAATCAAATTATTTTGGATAGATTTTATGGCTTTGAGGCCTGTTTAAGTTTTTGTAGTGTATATCTGGAGTAGTCTTTACTCCAGGGATAATTAAGCCATAATTAAAAAATAAGACTCTGCTGAAGCTTCCACCAAATGTTCTGGCTGATCACAAGGACAATACCTTCTGGCTGGTTAGACTTTAAACAACTCCTTGCCTTGTGTGAACTTTGCCAAATTTTTATCTTACAACTTTACATATTTTGTGTAAGACTTGTGGAATTTTACATTATGCATATATAGGCAAGTATTAAGTCTAGACTTAAAGAAACCCTTCTGTAGATTTCTGAAGCCTTGTTATTGCATAGTTGTATCTTTCTAGAATTTTGCCCTGCTACTTTTAGCTACCTAAGCCTCACTGAACTCTGTTCTCTATGTACTGGATTCAGCGAGACTGCTTGGTTCTTCTTATGTTTCCCCTCTCTGTGACTGCAGCCTAGACATAGCATCCAATCTAGATGTTAAGGGCAAATGTAGGACTCAACTCATTTTTCCTTTTTTTTGGGGATCATATCCTATACTACCTATTTTCCAATGTGCAAAAATATTTGTTTTACATCTTATATACAGTTTTCTAGCTGTTTACAGAGAGAAATTAAGTTCAGTCCTTGTTCCTTATTCATATCTACAATTAATGACACACACGTGTTCATGATCTTTTAATGGCTTCACTGCATCAAAACAAAAAGTAAAAACAGTAACAAAACATACTCCCCATGCCCACACACAGACACCTTACCTTGGCAGACAGAGTCCTATATCATCTGGCCTTAGTTACCTCTTCAAATTGTATTTTCCAGTATATCCTTTCTCCCTTGATTAGCCTTAACCTGAACACTGGCCTTCATTGTCTTTTTATTTTTCATTTTGTTTGGAGGGGACAGAGTTTTGCTCTCTTGCCCAGGCTAGAGTGCAATGGTGCTATCCACACTCACCACAAACTCCGCCTCCCAGGTTCAAGCCATTCTCCCGCTTCAGCCTACCAAGTAGCTGGGATAACAGGCATGCACCACCACGCCCAGATAATTTTGTAGTTTTAGTAGAGATGGGGTTTCTCCATGTTGGTCAGGCTTGTCTCAAACTCCAGACCTCAGGTGATCCGCCTGCCTTGGCTTCCCAAAGTGCTGGGATTACAAGCATGAGCTACCATGTCCCGCCTCATTGTCTTCTAGGCATAATAAACCAGCTTGAGGCTTTGGGAACATTTACTTTGTATGTCTTTTACCTGGAATACATTTCTTCTGCATATTTTCAAGGCTCATTCCTTCAATCCACTAGTTCCTGAGGTAAGGTTTTTTGGTTATAGCAAGTTACTATGACCTGACTATCTAAAAGTACCATTCCTTTTTACTGAATGTCCTCTTTTCCTGCTAACATTTTCTGAATACTTTTTACCACAAAGTGATGCATCATAGCTTTATTTTTTATGTTTTTTTGTCTCTACCATTAGAATGTAAACTGTCGAAGGAACTAGAAATCGTTATATTTATTGTTGTATTCCCCATAGTGTATAGTAGTCCCACAATGAATATTTCTTTAAAAAAAAATATTTCTTGGCTATCAAGTACCAGATACAGTTCTTTCTTCAATACTCTGAGAAAGTAACTTAAAATTTAAGAAGTTAATTAATAATGAATTTTTCTCAGTTTATATAATTTAAAATAGAAAGCTTTGAAAATTATATGTACTCAATTTTTATTTACATAGAGACTGTATATTTTAATTTTTGTGATATTTATAAATATAAACATTGATCATCCACCTTCTACTTATAAGTTATACATTATAACAGCTAATATTGACTGATAAAGTGCTCTGTTTTGAAAGGTTTTCTAGCAAACACTGCTTATGCTATTATATATTAAACTCCATTAGGCTCCTTTTGCCCTTACCTGTTTTTGAGCACATTTTTTGAAAATTAACCTTGGAGTCTGCTATGGTTTGAATGCATCCCCTACAAGCTCATGTATTAGAAATTTAATCCCCAACACAACAGTTGAGAAGCAGCACATTTAAGAAGTGATTATATTCTGAGGGATTCATCCTCATAACTGAATTAATGATATTATTGCTAGAGTTGGTTACTTATTGTGGGAGTGGACTCCTGATAGTATCTATTTGCACTGATTTTCTCTCTTGTGCTTATGCTCTCACCACGTGATGCCTTTGGCAATGGAATGACCCTCACCAGATGCTAGCTCCATGCTGTCTAACCTCTCAGCCTATAGAAACTGAGAACTAAATAAATTTGTTTATTATAAATTAGTCTGTGGTATTTGCTTATGGCAAGTATAACAAATAAAAAACTATATTTTGCAAATATAGCAGAAAACAACCTAAGATACAGACTTTCCCCCCACAAAAAGTTATTTTAAAAACCTTATAATTATCAAGAAATGCTCATTATTAAATTCAAACTCTCATCTCATTTGCAGATAGACTCTGAGATGTTACTTGTATTCCATAGCTTCCTCTGAAAAATCAGGATAATGCATCCTAAAATTATACTTTTTTTCTTTTCAGCAGACCTGTTTAGCATCCAGCATACAAAAAATTCTATTCCCCTTTGGTTTTTCTTTCTTCAACATCCATTCCCTTATCAGGTTCCCATGAGAGAATTTCTTAGAACAGCAGGTGCCGATGAAGCATTCATTATCTAGTTTGATATGTGTATTTGTCAGGATAGGTTAGGTTTACAGAGTCTCACTGATAGGTAGGTGTTGAACAATGAGAACACATGGACACAGGGGAGGGGAGCATCACACACTTCGGTCTGCGAGGGGGAGCTAGGGGAGGGACAGCAGGGGGAGGAGAATTGGGGAGGGATAACGTAGGAAGAAATGCCAGATATAGGTGATGGGGAGGAAGGCAGCAAACTACATTGCCATGTATGTACCTATGCAACAATCTTGCATGTTCTTTACATGAACCCCAAAACCGAAAATGCAATAAAATGTATAAAAAAATATATAATATATATGAAAAATGAAAAACAAATAATCCCCACATTTCAGTGGCCTAATATACCAGGAATATTTTTTCTTAAGCTTTTATCATAGATGGGTGGATATGGGGGGTTTCTTTCTGCATAAAACTCTTGGACCTAGCCTAATTCTATCAGTCAGGGGCCCAGCAAGAAACAGATGGCATATTTAAATTAGTGTAATTCAAGGAATGTTTCATAAAGAGGTAATTCACTAAGGTATTAGCAGAGTATAAAGGAACCACAAGAAATAATGCAGCACTGACAAAGTTACTGCCATATTTCACCTGCCCTACCTAAAACATGAGGCTTCTTTGATTGCAGAGCTGGGAAAAGATTGTAAGAAACTGAGTATAAGCTTTATAGTACCTCATACATCAAAACAATATATATCAATTTTACTCACATTTTATTGGCAGAGCCTGTCATACAGATTCATCTGACAGTAAAGGGACTGGAAACAGACATTTCCAATTCATATGGTCTGATTTCATTCAAATGTGATTTATATTGGCATATCTAGTATGCAAACAGCAATCTGAATTCTCTTTCAGAAATGTGATATTTATTGCAGAGTGTGCCTTTTTCAAATGCACTTTTCAACTTTTTGAACTTTTATCAGTCTTAAAAGGTAGATGCCTTTAGCTGTCAAGTTATCATATCTCTATTTTTGATCAGTATAATTTTTTAATTTTTGATTAGTGTCATAACAGCATGGCAGATAAGATTCTGGGTAAAATTAATAAAGAAACATTTTAAATCAAAGGATTTTAAAAAATAACTTTCTTTTAATATGAGCAAAGTGACAACTTATTGATAGATGACTGTTACATGCCCTCTAATCTGGTGGAATGATTTTTTTGAAAGAAAAGAGCATATCATATCACTCCATGTTAAATCATATGCATTCAATATTTGATATTTTATTCATTATCAGGTGGCTTTGGAGAATATGAGCTATGTGTTTCTTCTTTTTTTTAGAAAAAGATATAGAAGTAATAACAAATGTATTAGAATAGATTATATTATGCTGTCATAACAAACAGCCCTAAAAATGTCAGCAGGTTAAAATGACACAGGTTTACCTCTTGTTCATAGTACATGAACTGCACAGGGTGGCTGATGGGTTTAGTTCTATATTACCCTCATTCAGAGACCCACCATAAAGTAGATTCAGTGTCTGGGTATGCTCGCATGATCACAAAGGCAGAAACATTAAATATGGGAAATTTTGCATAAACTTCTAGTATTTCCACTTAGAAGTCTTACGCATGATTTCCATCCAAGTTGCATTGGCCATTGAAAGTCATATGGCCACATTAAGTAAGTAAGGAAGTAGAGAAACACAATTCTACTGTTAGATTAAATGGGGAACCAGAAATATTTTATAAACCATGATAAAGACTGGAATACTTAGGAATAAAATGTAGCTAAAATTAGACTAACTAATATGTTGTCATTTCAAATATCTGCAAAATTCATTTAGGTGCTGAAATTCCTATTGAAAATGTTTAAATATATATTTCTAAGAAAAAACATTTATCTGCTGAATTGAGTATACAATGCCACAAAGCGTATTTTATACTTTTTTAAACATTATTTTAGTATAATAAGACTACCTAACTTTAGATCTACCCTTTAAAAGATTTGTAAGTGTACAATACAGTGTTATTATCTACAGGCACGATGCAATACAGCAGAGTTTTAGAACTGCATATTGTATGACTGAAGCTTTCTACACATAGATTAGCAACTATTCATTTTCTGCTCCCCCTAGCTCTTGACAAGCACAATTATATTCTCTATTTCTATAAGCTTGACTCTTTTAAATAACCCTCATAAATGGAATCATGCAGTATTTGTTCTTCTGTGACTGGCTTGTTTTCTTTTAGCACAATGTTCTCAAAGTTAATCCATGTTGTCACATATTACAGGATTTCCTTCTTTTTTAATGCTGAAGAATATTCCATTTTATGTATATGTCACATTTTTAAATTTATGCATCAATGGACACTTACTTGATGTGACATTACAAATACTGTTTCAATGAACAGGAGAGTGCTAATATCTCTTTGGATCTTGATTTCAACTCTTTTAGATAAATACTTAGTCTCTATAACATCCTCTGAATTGCAAAAGTTTCTTAGACTTTTCTTGTTTTTGAAGACCATGACTTTCAATATGTAATGGTTAGGTATTTTGCAGACTGCCACTTGAATAAGATTTGATTGATTTTTTTTAATCACAATTAGATGGTAATTATATATATATATATATATATATATATATATATATATATATATTTTTTTTTTTTTTTTGAGATAGAATCTCACTCCATTGCTCAGGGTGGAGTGCAGTGGCATAATCTTGGCTCACTGCAACCTCTGCCTCCCAGGTTCAAGCGATTCTTCTGCCTCAGCCTCCCAAGTAGCTGGGACTATGGACACACACTACCACACCTGGCTACTTTTTGTATTTTGTAGAGAATGGGTTTCACTGTATTGACCAGGCTGGTCTGGAACTCCTGACCTCGTGACCCACTTGCCTTGGCCTCCCAAAATGCTGGAATTACAGGCGTCAGCTACCATGCCGAGCTAGATGGTAGTTACAAGTTTAAAGGAGGATGATCACAGAAGTAAAATGGCATTATCATCAAATCATATTATCATTAGATGATACCAAATCATATCATCAAATCACAATACATAATATTAATATGACTTATCACAGTGGATGTTGACCTTGATCACTGTGGCTGAAGTAATGCTTGTCATGTTTCTTCACTATAAAGCGAAGAATATCAAGATCTCAAAGAGATATTTGCACTCTCATGTTCATTGCAAAAGTATTTGCCATAGCCAATATGGGGAAACAAGTAACTCCCTTTCCACACACTTCTATTTGGAAGGAAGTCACTATATACCGTTTCCACTTAGGAGTAGAAAGTTATGATTGTTTCTTTCAGGGCGAAGTATCTCCAGAAAGTATTTGGAATTGTTTCACGTCAAATATATTTCTATTATTTTCCAGTATTTGTTTGTTTTCTATCATTTATTTATATAAATAAAGACTCATGGATACTTATTTTATGTGATAGCTTATAGTTGTTACTTCTTTATTTATTGTGTTGCTCAAATTTAGCTGTTTGGAGCTCTTTCAGTTGACTACAGTGTCCCTTTAATGCAACTCCATCATTATGGGTTTTTTTTTTGTTTTGTTTTTAGCATTTTCTTTATTTTCTGGCACTATAAGATGCTCCATCTACTGTATTTTCTACCTCAATCCTAGAATAAGCCATTTCTTCTAGGAGCTACATTCTTTTATTTTAGTATGTGTTAGTAACCAAGATCTGGCTACTTAGTGAACTCATTGATACTGGGGTGTTGTTTCTAGAATTTCTTAGCCAGTAGAGCAAGGATAGGTGATTACACTAGCCAACACATATATGCAGGCCTATACTTATTTGTAATTTTAACCATATGTATCACCACTAACTGATATATCACTGCTAAACTGATCTGCTAGACTACATTTGTATCACTGCTAAGCTTAGTCATCAACTCTAATTTATTATTATACAGATCATTCTACCATTATCCTCTTATTTGTTACTTTCTGCTCCAACAGTAAGAAAGCTCTCTTACCATCTGTCATCATTTAGGTAATTTTTCAGTTTTATTATATGTATAATGATTTCAGAATTGTTAACACATACTTACGTGGAAAACAACTTTACTGACTATAATGCCACTCTTATGTACAATATCTTTTGCCTTTACCTTTATATATTGCATTCAATTCCAAAGTTGTTAGAACTTTATTTCTCCAACACTTTAAGTAAGCCTGTTTCATATACTTGTAAAACAATAAGATTGTTTTCCTCACACCCTACCTTCCATTTTTTGATCCCCCATCTCACCAATATATGTATTTTTAATTTGTATTCACTCTTTGTACTCCATAGTTTATGAGTTTTGGGAGCTTAGTGTTATATATTCAGTATTATGTAATAGCACAGAATAGTTTCAGCTCTTTAAACATTATCCTGTGCTTCTCCTGTTCTCTCCTTACCTTCTAATCCATGCCAGCTTTTTTATAGTTTTGCTTTTGCTAAAATAGCATATAAATGTGTTCATCCATTATTATTAGCAATATGCATTTAAAATTCATCCAGGTCTTTAAGTGATTTCGTTCCACATCCCTTTTTATCAATGAATAATATTCCATTGCATGAATGTACCACAGATTGTTGACCCATTCACCTATTAAAGGACATCTTAATTGTTTTTAGTTTTTTTATGATTATCATAAATTATCTATAAATGCTTGCATACTGGTCCTTCTGTGGACATAAATTTTGAAATCAGTTGGGTAAATACGAGGAGCGTGATTCTGAGATTGTATGGTAAGACTATATTTAGATTTATAAGAAACTGTCAAAGTGTCTTCCAAAGTGGCTATGCCATTTGCATTCCTGCCAGCAATGAATAAGACTTTCTGTAATCCTGCATCTTCACCAGCAATTGAAATTCATTTTTTTAAAAGTTTTTTTGTCATTCTAAAAGTCATGTAGTGATATCTCATTTGTTATAATTTGCATTTCTCTAATAACAAAAGATGTTGAACATCTTTTTATATGTTTACCTGATGTATATACATTTTCTTTAGTAAGCTATCTTCAGATCTTTTGCTTATTTTTAAATTGGGTGGCTTTTTTAGTTTTAAGGATTTTGTATATTTTGGATATTAGATCTTTATCAATTATGTATTTCACATGTATTTTCTCCCAGTCTGTGGCTTGTCTTTTTACAACAGTGTCATTCACACAGCAGAAAATGTAAAAATTTAAAAATTCAAATTTTAAGTCAAACTTACAAAGTTTTTGTATGTATTGTGCTTTAGATGTTATAACTAAAAACTCATCACTAAACCCAAGATCTTATAAATTTTCTCATAGTTTTTCTTCTTCAAATGTTACAGTTTTATTACACATTAGGTTTATGACCCATTTTTAGTTAATTTTCTAGGTAAGGTGTAAGGCCTGTGTTTTCTAGGTTCATTTTTTAAATTATTATGTGGACATTCAATAGTTCTAGCATCATTTTTTGAAAAGTCTAGCTTTTCTCAATTGAGTTTCCTTTGTATCCTTGAGGAAAATAAGTTTACTATGATTATATAGATCTACTTATAAGATTTTTAGTCTGTTTCATTTATTTATTTATTTAGCCAATGCCATCTTTTTTGATTACTATAGCTTCATAATACGTTTTGAAATAATGTGTGACTATTCAATATTTTCTATTTTTTAGTATTGCATTGGCTACACTAGGTCTTTTGCTGTCCATGTAAACTTTAGAATCTTTAAATAGCATGCTTGGATTGTGATTGAGATTTCATTAAATCTAGAGATCAAGTAGGGAAAAATTGACATCAACAATATTAAGGAGCTTGTTATGAATAGCAAGAGATAACCCCTATCATTCAGAAAATTCCAAGAATTTTAGGAATTCTGTGCCAGAAATCTGTGATAAAGACAAAATATATTTAAAAGTTAACCTGCACAGAGTATTCCCAATCTTTCCCTCTTATTCATTGTGGCATTAATGGTATTCATTTCACTTATTCATATGCACTGTATTTCTACTATCATTGCCATTATGATTTGAATGTATGTGTTCCTCCAAAAGTCATATGTTGGAATTTAATACCCAAGGTAATAGTATTGAAGGGATGCCCTTGGGAGGTGATTAATCCGTGAGGGGTCTGCTCTCATAGATGTAATTGGTGTCCTTATAAAAGGGCATCAAGAAAAGAGTTCATCTCTTTCTTGCCCTTCTTTCTCATCTGCCATGTGAGGATACAGCAAAATGTTGCTATCTTGGAAGCAGAGAATTGGCTCATAGCAGACACAGAATCTGCTGGCAGCTTGACCTTGGACTTTCCAACTTTCAGAACTGTTTAAGAGATACATTTCTGTTCTTTATAAATTACTCAGTTTAAGGTATTTTGTTATAGCAGCAAAAATAGAGTAAGACAATTGCCTTAAACAAAAGGTATCTTCTAGATCAATTAAGAATAAAGAAATAAAATATTTTATTTTACCATTATTTATTTCTTTCTAGATACTCCTTTCTCTATGTAGATCCAAGGTTATGACTTATATTATTTTCTTTTTGCCTGAGAAATGGTTTTGGCATTGTATGCAGGATGAGTATGCTTGGAACGAATTTTCTCAATATTTGAGAAAGTAATTTTTCATCAATTTCATAGTATAGCTGTATAATTCTAAGCTGTTCAAATTTTTATTTCATCTCTTTAAATATTTTTTCCTTTCTCTCTTCTGTATATAAAGTGTCCCCACCTGCCTATCCTCCCAGATTCTTTCGAGATTTACTCTTTGTTTTTGGTTTTTTGCAGTTTGAATATATGTCTAGACATAAGTGTATTTGTGTATTATTTATGTACACATACATATGCATACACACATATGTACCGTTATTTTCTGTGCTTTCTGGTGTCTGTCATATATATTTAGGAAAGTGCTCAACTACTACAATTTTATTTCTTCTGCTTCACTCTCTCTTCTCTTTTTGTTATTATAATTACATGTGTGTTACATGTCTATGATTATCTCACAGTTATTAAATTTAAATTCTTTTTTAGTTGCTATATTTGCTTACTCACTAATTCTTTCCTTGGGTATCCCAAGTACAATACTGAGTCCAGACATTCGTCATTTTTGCTATAGTATTTTTCATTTTCACCATGTTTTAGATTCTTAGAGTTTCTACCTCTCTGCTCTCAATATTTATTTGCTCTTCTTTCCTTTAGAATATTCACAATAATATTAGTTATTTTACATCATTTGTCCAATAATTATAACATCTATGATATAGCTGATTTTGGTTCTGATGATTGACTGCTTTGTTTCACCTTTTGGTACACTTTGTAATTTTTTAAAAATTTGAACTGCATTTTGTAGAAATGGAGACATGTTATATTGCGTATTAGAAACTTAGGTAAAGATGTCTTTAGTGTAAGTATTTATGTTAATCTGGCTATAAGTTGGGCTGCATTTAACATTTGCTATAACTATGGTTGTTAGAGATTTCATGTTCCTGTAGAATTCTTATTTTGGTCTGATTTTTTGATCCTGAGCCTCCATAGCTACTTCTCTTGAGAGGGAATCTATTAGCAGTTCTTTCAGCTGTCATCCACTGTTCCTACACTTGGGCCCCTATGGCATGTGGTCAGAGGTGGGGAAAGGGGGATATTTTACAATCTTGTAATAAAATCTCAGGGTTTTATTGAGGCTATATATCTTGAGTCTGTGGCCTTTGCAAGAGTTCAGTGTCATAGAATTCTCTCCCTGCCATGCCGTCCCTTTCTTGTCTGTGGCATTCCTAGTCTATTTCCTTGAAGTTCCCAGTCCTGTTGGATATGTGTTTTCTTTTACTTCACCATAGGTGAGATAAGAAGGCAAGACAGGGCTAAAGCAGAGCAAATATCCTTTTGCTAACTGAAACAAGGCTCTGAGAAAGTATTTAATCCTTGGAAATTTGGCCTTTGTTATAAGGAAGACTTGGGGTGTATGCCACATGGTTGCTCTTGCCTTGTCTTGCCAGAGCCCTGTGACTATCTTCCTCAGATCTTCACTGTGAGAACCTAGTGGTGTTTCTTGGGATAAATTCCATAAAAGTGTACCCCTCCAAGACTGTAGCCACCAGGAGCTTCTCATTCACTCTACTCCACTGTTAGCCTACAGCAGTTTTTCAAAATACCATGAAAATATTTCTACCAATTTGTGCTTTTGGTGGCTTCTGCTCCACGTAAACAAATATTAGCTGTGTCTTTCTGGAGGTACCTCTCTCTCTC
The DNA here is from genome assembly GCF_001604975.1 of Cebus imitator. Classification (NCBI taxonomy): domain Eukaryota; kingdom Metazoa; phylum Chordata; class Mammalia; order Primates; family Cebidae; genus Cebus; species Cebus imitator. The sequence goes on along the minus strand of NW_016107466.1, from coordinate 5,115,344 downwards.
CAGATACTGAGGTGGCATATTTTCCTGCAGTGTCACACCATTGATAACTCCATGAGAAGTCACTATTATAAATTTGTCCAACTTTATGTTGTTGTAGGTTTGTGAGTGTTGACTTCCAAAATCTTCAGATGTTGGAAATGAAAATTCTATGTTCATTTTTAGCTATTTGAGCAAGGTATGAAAAATTAAGCAAGGACTATTATTTCTTGAATTATCTATAGGTGCTTTTAAGTGTTACATGTTTTTAGATGGTACAAGTGTTTGGATTATACCTTAAGGCCTTGGTTTTTGATTATTCATAAACATAAAATTTATAGTTTAATGACAATAAAAATAGGATGCATTATTAAATCAGAAAAAAACAGGAAAAGTTTTATAATACATGTTTATTTCCAAATTTCCCCTTCTTTTCTCCCTAAACCAAAACAGAATATATATATTACCATTTCCTAAAATGTTATATTGTGAAATTAGTTTTAATAGAATGGTTTTTATGTTAGACACATACCTCAATTTACATACCATGTTCTGACATAAGTCTTCATAATTGCTTAGTGAAGTTTGAAAGACTCTCCTCTTTCCAAAATATAAATGTCTGTTAGTCTTGGAAGGACAATAAACTTTCCAACCTTTTTTTTTTATTCCAGCACATCATATCACAAAGTGAAATAGTATGTAAAAATACCAGATTTTTGGAAATGAAAGTAGATGTTACTGATAGTTTATTCTAGCTTTCATCATTCTATCATTCAAGGTTAATATTAGAATAAAATGTTGTTTAATGTTTATTCCTTTAACAAAACATAGAGTTCTAACAAAGCCCTGTATCAATATATCAGCCTGAAATTAGATTTTTTTGGGGGGGAATATACATATATATAATTTCTATTATTGGAAATCTTGAGCCAACTTATATTTGCATATACCTTCAAAATGAACTTGAGACTTTTATTATTAGTATATTAAATATATCATTAAATTTGATGAAGCTTCTATTAGTTATTCTGATTGCATTTCATACTATTTAAATGGTATACAGAAATAAAACTACAAATAAAATACTGAATAATTTGTGGATGCATTTCATTTAGAGTTATTTAGAACTAACTGGCTACACAATCTTATGGTTGTCCAAATCCTCAAAAGTATTGACTAACTGTTCTGTTGATAACATAAAATGCATCTTTAAAATCAAATGCAAGCTCTGTGATTTCTTTGTTCTGTGCCACCCAATTGTTTGCTATTTTGATGTGTTGCTATTTTAGTCACTTGTTTAATCAAAAAATCCATGTTGTCTCCCAGAACCTGGAGTTCCCAGGATTCTACAGTCTTTATAGTGACATAAAAATTACTAACAGTTTTTACCAAGAAAGGTTGCCTTATGAAAATTTGTTAAAGATTCATTGAACTCGACTTGCATTTATCTCAATTGATCGATTGCACTTACACCAGCAATTTTCATATTTGTTACAATATACACAGAAAAGAAAAATAGCTAAGGGTATAAATTAGTTCATATTTGCTCTAACTACAAACATGAAAGGGAGTACATTAAAGCTAATCATCCTTCTATTACCTTGTCATTGCCACATTTTTACTGATACACGATGTGAAATGAAAAACAGAGAGAGCTTTAGGAGCATGGTGATGATGGAGTCGATGAGTGATCAGCTTCTCTCTGCTGCTTGCTTCAGTATCCTGTCATTTGGGCTGCGTAAATCCAGTACAGAAACACAGAATTTGGTTTCTTTATGAGTAAGAAACTGAATAGATAAAGCATGAATATTTTTGAAGATTGTATTAATCTTATAAAGACCATAAATTTATCATCCTAATTTCACAATTACATTAGCTATTTAAGTGATTATATACTCACCTCAAAAAGTTTAAAAAATAATAAAAAGACAAGTAAAGATTATTAACATAATCTAATTTCATGGAAAATATTTGTAGTAGCATTCAGCCTCCTTGAAGATATATAACATTCTTAGGAACGTTAGACCTATATGGAGACTGAGAAAGTAAATGGAGCAAGGTCTTAGGCTTATTTGACACTTTGTCTTAATAAATCATCTTTCCATTTTGATTTTATCGCTTTAATCATTTTTTGAAGGAATGGTATCCGAACACTAACTTGCAAAACAGTTAATATGGTAAGTTCTGAGTGTCCCAATGAGCCATTCTCTACTGAACAAGACCTTGGTTTAGTTTCTTTTTTTCTCCTATTGACAGCAAAATCCCTAGCTCATTTCCCTTCAAGTACTCTACAGCATCTGGGGAGAGCTTTCTACGTATGAGCCTTTAGTATAAATCTCCATAGATTTAAACTTATCTAGACAGTAATTTGCTATAAATAGTTATTTTAAAATTAATTGATTTAAATTAATAATTTTACTACCACTAAGGCATCCTTGTGATAACACTTTGGTTAGACCTGCACACACTCACCTGGGTAGGGCTAAATTACTAAGAACAACTTACCTAGTTACGAGTACAAAGACTCTTCAGAATGGAGGTGTCCCCAAATGTCAGGCATAAATGTAGCTTATCTCAACACGGCACCCTTTATGTAGCACCAGCTAGTACTAAAATTGTAGTTGGAAAGATATGTTTTCCCTAGATCTGACAGAGTTGAATATTTAATGTTCTGCTGCATTTTAACCATAAAGATTACATTGCCATTTCAGAAAAACTTATGCTAATAATCAATGACATTACTTTTTAGATGTTTATAAATATTCATTTATTTTTCATTCATTGATTTCAAAAATATTTCTATTTGTTGTACTCGGCACTTACCAAGGCAGTTTGAATGCAGCAGTTTAAAAAAAAAAAGTAAAATAAAAGAAAAAAATTCTCTCTTTGGTTGGAAGATAGAAAATAAATCACATAAGCAAATTACGTATTAATCTATAGGGAAGTAAGAACAAGGGAGGGAAACCAAGTGGATAATTGGAACGAAAATGCCAAGGTTGTAAGTTCAGGATGGGTATGGAGGTGTCATAATATTTAAAAAGTAGTCAGGGCAGGGATCTTTGGAAAAATGAATTTAAGCAAGGAGAGGAAGGGATATTCTGTTTAAGTATTAAGGGTAAAGTGCCCCTGGCAGTAGGAGCAGTAAATGCAATGGATCTCAGAAGAGATGGTGCTTAGGATATTCAAGGAACATCTCTATAGCAGCCAGGGGTTGGGTGCAAGATGAGATCTATAACAGATAATCAAGTAGATAACTGTCAGCCAGACCTTAACATGGCATTGCAGGCAGATCAACTTTCATTCTGAATAAAATGGTGAGACATCAGATGATTCTGATTGGGATAGCTAAATAATCCAGTGGGTTTTTGTTTTCATTTTTGTTTTGAGACAGAGTCTCATCCTGTCGCCCAGGCTAGAGTGCTGTGGTGCAATCTCAGCTCCCCTTCCCAGGCTCAGGTGATTCTCTTACCTCAGCCTCCTGAGTAGCTGAGATTACAGGCATGTGCCACCATGCCCGACTAATTTTTGTATGTTTAGT
>NW_016107466.1:5052618-5111800 GCF_001604975.1 Cebus imitator | reverse complement strand
CAGGCTGGTCTTGAACTCCTGACCTCATGATCTGCCTACCTCTGCCTCCCAAATTGCTGGGATTACAGGGGAGAGCCCCTGCACTCCGCTGATCCAATGGTAGTTTTAATGGAACACTTTGAAGAAATGTTAAAATATGGCAGAAATGCCTTCGCTGGCCTTCTTATCAGCCTAGTTGACCTTTGTTTCATCATTCATCATACTATATTTGTGATCCCCTCGTGGGTCTCTAAACACTTCTATTTACCTCTATGTTCTAACTATTTACGGTGAGACGTTAGTTATTTAAAAAGTTATTGTTACTCATCAAAAATCTTGATTACTTATGACAAAACATTATAATGTTATAAGGGGTTACAGATTTTTAGGAGCTAGTAGTCAAATGTACGGTTATGTTTTGTTAGGACAACAAGTATATTTTCCTAATGTAGTTTTTAGAAACTAAACTTCACGAATGGGATCAGTCATGATTTTCCTCGTTTGAATTTACATACTTCATGTTCCAAAGACAAATAATACATGGATTTAGTGACAAAATTTCAGGGTTTTTTTTAATAAAATTATTACATACATTTGATAAAAGTTTATGAAAAAAAATATGGACATAATTGGGGAAATCTATTGACATTAACCTAACACTTAGTAAATTTTCCATTAGGTAATTCAATTTTTATTGTGTAACCACATCTTTGTGATCAAGAAAATTATGTGTATTACTACTGACATCACTTTTTGCTATCTAAAATCACTCTCATGTTCATCATTTGATATTATTCATGACACTTAACTGTGTTTCTAGGCTGACATTTTAACCCAGAAATTAATATACATGACTGAACAGATTAGAAAATAACAAGGACTGTAAATATTTCACAGAAAATAATATAATTTTTTAAATGCTTGTATTTTTCCTTTAAATTACAAAACCCCTGGGGAGAAACGGTGTGCATTTCTCACTAATGCAGCCTTAATGTTTAGCACAGTGTCTGGCACCTAATAAAGCCCAAATTAAAATATATTCTCTGCAGTGAAGAATGATTTATTGATTCAGTGACTGAATAAATGAATGATAGTTGGTATAGTTTAAAAGAATTTAAAGGAATACCTGTTTGCCTCTGAATACATACATACATTTGTATTTCTTTGGGAGGAGAGGAGAATACATCTTGTTCATGGTGAACTAAATTTTCAAAAAACACAGAAGTTTATTTAATTAACCAAAAAGTAATAGACAAAAACAATTTCTCTGGCCATGTGAAAATCCTTGCCTCTGTCACTTCTTCAGAAGTAAATGTATTTGTTCCAGTGACCTATTTATGTATATGAAAACATGATAAAACAATAACCATTTTATTGCATGCTGTGATTTTGTGGGTTAGAAATCCAGTCAGGGCTTGGTTGAATGATTCTTTTGTCTACATGTGCTGTCAGATGTTGGTCAATGGTTTTAAGATGGTGAATGACCAAAGGGCCCAGGACAGCTTCACTCAAATGTCCAGTACTCATCAGAGTTGGTACATCTTGCCAATCAGGATTATTCTGGAGTCACCAGACTTGCCATGTGGTGACTCAGGGCTTCAGGGATGAGTTTTCCAACAAACAAGGACAAAGCTACATGGTCTTTAATGATGCAGCCTCAGAAGTCACATTGTGTCATTGCTGCCATATTTTAATGTTTAAAGCAGTCATCAGCCTGTCCAAATCCCAAGAGATGGGGGCTTACCATATTTCTCATGGGGAAGAGTGTCAAGGAATTTGCAGTCATGTTGTGGAGCTAGTAGTTTACCTCTGATAATATATAGACCTTCTGCAATGGGCTTAGCACATGATGTAAGTCTATCAAATGAGATATGGTTGTAAAAGTAAAATAACATTTTAATTTTTGATTGAGGGTAGCCAACTTTTGGGTCAAACTATCAATGGTCTTTTAGGTTGAAACTGTGGAATCTGAAGTTTCATGGTTCTGTGTTCTTCCTCTAAAGTGCTTGAATTCTAGATGGAAAGATAAAGCCAACCTGTATAAAAAGAAGCCATGAGAAGCTACATTGTGTGTTGAGCTGCTGTGTGTGGAGTTGTGAACCAAATATATCCTTAAACACCTCAGATGTTGTTGCAGAATTAGTTAAGAAAGCTTCTCTGCTCATATACGTTTTTTAAGGTTGTTGTAAGGTTTACCTATTCTTGGGTTAGGGTGGCTCTGCCTAGAAACATGTGTGGTTTCCATATTTCAGCCTTAAGGCATGAGAATAACATACTTTGAATTACTGTTTCTATCAACACTACAGAGCAAACTACGAATATAATAACTTTATAAACAAAACATTGCTAAGGAGAAAGGAGAAAAGAAAGGGATAAATTTGAAATGTTGGACAACATCAGTGGATCTAGACAAGAACACTTTTATTTTTTTAAAGATAATAGAGTTTCACTCTGTTGCCCAGGTTGAAGTCCAGTAGTGTGATCATAGCTTGCCATAGTCTTGAAAACTTCTGAGTTCAAGCCATCTTCCCACCTCAGCCATCCAAGTACCTGGGGCTGGCTGAGAACACTTAATATTTGTTGTCTTAGGGTAATAACTTGGCTTAAAAGTTATTAATTAATAAAACAATAAAATTATTCTCTGAAATGTATATTTAAGGAGAGTTTAGTTTAATTCAATGTGACCCCCGGAATCAGGGACGCACATAGCCTAATGTTCAAATACTGGGTCCGATTATTCTCACGGCATCCTCAGGCAAGTTACATGACCCATCTGACTTTCACTGATCTCACCAGTAGAATGGAGATGATAATAGTATAAAAATGATTACATTGTTGGTTAATGAAACAGCAGGCGCTGAGAAAGAGAAAAGCAGTCTCTAACATAAGAAGCTATACTGGTATTATCACCTACAAGTTGTCTCAACACTCACTGCTAGGAGTTTTCTTCCAGTGTTGAAAATAAATGATTTCATAGACTGTCAACATCAGACAAGGATACTGTGGTCATGATGGATCAAGATGAAAACAAGACCCCCCCATAATCAAGTCTAAAACTGACAAAATATGAATATTATTCAAGCCACAAAATACCAAACAACTCTGTCTCCCAGCTAGTGTGACTGACCACTACTTTTTTTTCTTCCCAATTACAGCTTCACCCTCTCTCTATTTGGCCTTCCCTATACACAGGATTTGATGTGTGTCAAGCATAGGACCAACCCCACTCTCTGGCATTCCCAACCCAGAGCATGGCCTTTCTTCCTTGGGTCTGCTTCAACCCAACCAAAGCACAAATCCTATCCTAAATCCCTCTTAACAGGCTGTTACTGAGATATGCCATGGTTCCTCATGGTGTAAGAAACCCCCACACCATGTCTTTTGCTGTGAGTAATAAATACAACTTGTTGAACCATAGATAACTACTTGTTGGTTTTAACTGCAGGTCCTTGACAGCATGACTGTTATAAAGCTGTTAATAGAGTAATTATAAATAAATGTTATCTGCTACTATTGTTAACATTAGTATTTGTATAATTAATATTATATTTTCCCTTTCCTTTCTCTCTGTCCATGAGAATATATTAGTCACAGATTATATACCGGAACCGGCACTGGCAGGCAATAAAATTTTTAGGATGTGATGTTTGAACACCCACAAGAGAGAAATTATTAGGACAGAAAATGTGAGCAGTGGGGTAGAGGGGAAGTTATCAGGTGTGGAATAAGCACAAAGTGTGTGGTAGGGAAATGGGAAATCTGCCCTACATATTTTTAGCAGAAAAATGTTCAGCTGAAAGACTTCATCTCATATATTAAGAACACTAATTGTCAATGAATTACAAATAACTACATAGACGAAATGATAGTCTCTGATGCTTTTTCTAGAAACAAAGTTAATTCAAATTAAAAATGTATGGTAATTTATGTTTGGGGAATTTGAAGGCAGTTCAAAGTCAATGGCAATTTATCCTACTACATGATCAGTATCATTGATTATGTAATCAGCATGTTAGCAAATGCATTCAAAATTTCCTAATATTCATGCAGCTTTTAGAGCTTAACTAAAAGGTATATTTAAATTACATTGAGAAGAATGGTATATTCTTAATTGGGACATTGCAATGAATATTCTAGTTTGCATAGTTGGATAATTTTCAAATAGTGTGCCTAGGTTAAGAAGTCTAAAACCTGTGAAACACTAAGCCAGTATACCTTTAATAGAGAGTAAATAATTTTTAAGTGCTTGTTTTTTTCTTTTTTTTTAATTGAGGCATATTATATTTCAATTATAGTATAAGAGCATCACGAGGATGCAGTTTAGGCATGTATAGTTTTAAAAGCTCCCCATTTGATTCATATACCCTGATCACCTCAAAATACTCCAACATTGGATATGTGGAAAAAACACTGGATTGGACTCAAACCTATCTGGATTGTTTAATCCCAGCCTTTTACTTACATTTGTGGTAACCTCAGGAACTTTATTAAACATAGTATCTTAGATTCCTTAACTGAAACATCATGATTTTAATTTTTCACTAAGGTGTATGATGATCATGAAAATCGAAAAAAAGAAGGTCATATCTTCAGGACTTGGTGTTACTCAATAAATGAATAGTTATATTTCCATTTAAAAAAAAAAACCTGTGAAATTCCAAGATTAAGCATCAGCTACTTTATCAATGTAAATTCACATCCTCACCTCATTTCAGCATCAGTAATATTCTTGAACTAAGTAACATCTAACAGGATTCTAAGTGAGAGTTGATCTTGGAAGCCCAGAGATGCAGGATGAGAACATCTCATCATAAAGCTGTAAAGTACTTTAAATTGAGACAGTTAGTTCCTTGGTGAAAGGGGGTGAATCTCTGCACTGTCAGTATTTAGTTTAATCCAATGCTTATTGTAGACAGTCAATTCATGAGTTTTTGAAAAACACAATCACCAACTTTAGGGCCCTTATGAATCATCTACTCTAACCATATTGTATCAGAGTAATTCTCTTGATCTGTTCCTGGGAGAGTCTCTTCTTCTCTTGACTTCACTTTCCTATTGTTCGTCTTTCTCCAAAATCCTGAGGAAAGTTTCTAATTTACTGATGGGTAGCATAAAAGGGTTATAGGATATAACATTTACCTACTGCCTTGGGTTCATGGATCAATAATTTGCATGGAGCCCAATAAAATACACCACCAAACCATAAATTTCAATCCATCCAAACCTTTGCCAAAGGGGATGTTACTGGTGAGCTGCTTCAGGACTTGTTTTTTCAGTAGCTACTTCCTTGTTTAAAAAACAATTTTTCAAAAAAGACCTTTGAAACTTCTTTATCAATGATCCTGAGCAAAATGGCAAAATTGCTCCCTTTTCCCATGCAACAAACACAACTTCTCAAATGCCATTTAGCTCTGCAAGCCAATGTTGAATATAAATTTATTTTGTTTCCTCCCCCAGACTAATTTTATTCTTGTGAAACATCTGCTTAGCTTTTAATCTCCTGGACTAACAGGTCATTACTCATTTGTTTATGGACCAAATGATTCACATCAGTGTAAACAACTCCTGTAATATTGTTCTCTCAATTGAGTGACTCTTCAACAAAACGATAATGAGTAGGATGTGTAACTTCTGCTAATCTTGTTTATTGTTTGTGGGCCATGCCAATGGTTTCAGTTTATTAAGATTTCTGGCAGGAAAGCAGAACTCACAGCCTTCCAATTCCAGATAAGCTAACATTCTTAAGAAACTTGGTAGAAATTTTTAAATATAATCCTTAATACTACATAATTTTTGCATTCTACCAGCAGTTCCTAAGGTCTTTATGTTTCTAATTTGCTTTTGAAAATTATAGGCAAACCATGACATTTGGCCACTATCCTGTTGGAACCAAAGGTGGTGGTCTCTGGCCAATCCTCTCAGATTTAAGAAAGAGTCCCTAAGGAAAAGAAGTAGATTTTATATTTCAAGGTATACATATCCACAAAATGCTATAACAATGTTTTACCCAAAGCTAATCTCTCACACTGTTTTATTCTTTCATGAAAAAATATTTATTTTTTCTTTTGAGGACAAACATTGATTTGAATTTGATTTTTTAAAAAATAAAATAGACTATCATAGTGACAACGGAGAAAAAAAATAAAACAATCATGTATATTCTTATATTTCTAATAGGGAAAACTTGCAAAATGAGTCCACTGATCAATAATGCAATGGATACAGAGTTCTCAATTGTTAATAACCTATTAAAAGGGTAATGTTAAAATCAAAATGTTTCTTCAGCAGTCTCAGGATACAAAATCAATGTGCAAAAATCACAAGCATTCTTATACACAAATAACAGACAAACAGAGAGCCAAATTATGAGCAAACTCCCATTCACAATTGCTACAAAGAGAATAAAATACCTAGGAATACAACTAACAAAGCAGATAAAAGTTCTCTTCAAGGAGAACTACAAACCGCTGCTCAAGGAAACGAGAGAGGACATAAACAGATGGCAAAACATTCCATGCTCATGGTTAGGAAGAATCAATATCATGAAAATGGCCATACTGTTCAAAGTGATTTATAGATTCAATGCTATCCCCGTCAAGCTACCGCTGACCTTTTTCACAGAACTGGAAAAAACCTCCTTAAACTTCATATGGAACCAAAAAAGAGCCTGAATAGCTAAGACAATCCTAAGCAAAAAGAACAAAGCTGAAGGCATCACACTACCTGACTTCAAACTATATTACAAGGCTACAGTAATCAAAACAGCATGGTATTAGTATCAAAATAGAGATATGGACCAGTGAAACAGAACAGAGGACTCAGAAGTAACATCACACACCTACAACCATCTGATCTTTGACAAACCTGAAAAAAACAAACAATGGGTAAAAAAATTCCCTGTTTAATAAATGGTGTTGGGAAAGCTGGCTAACCATGTGCAGAAAGCTGAAACTGGACCCATTTCTTATACCTTATACAAAAATTAACTCTAGATGGATTAATGATTTAAACATAAGACCTAACACCATAAAAAAACCTAGAAGAAAAACATAGGCATAGGCAAGGACTTCATGACTAAAACACCAAAAGCAATGGCAACAAAAGCCAAAATAGAAAAATGGGATCTAATTAAATTTAAGAGCTTCTGTACAGCAAAATAAACTATGCTTAGAGTGAACCAGCAACCAATAGTATGGGAAAAATTTTTTGCAAGCTACCAATCTGACAAAGGGCTGATATCCAGAATCTACAATGAACTAAAGCAGATATATGAGAAAAAAATAAACAACCCTATCAAAGACTGGGCAAAAGATATGAATAGACACTTTTCAAAAGAAGACATTTATGTGGTCAACAAACTTATGAAAACATGCTCATCATCACTGGTCATTAGAGAAATGCAAATTAAAACCACATTGAGATACCATCTCACACCAGTTAGAATGGTGATCATTAAAAAATCTGGAGACAACAGATACTGGAGAGGATGTGGAGAAATAGGAACACTTTTACATTGTTGGTGGGAGTGTAAATTAGTTCAACCATTGTGGAAGACAGTGTGGCAATTCCTCAGGGATCTAGAAATAGAAATGCCATTTGACCCAGAGGATTATAAATCATTCTATTATAAAGATTACTTCATAGCTAAAGGATCCTAAATCATTACTGGTTATATACCCAAAGGATTATAAATCATTCTGTTATAAAGACACATGTGCATATATGTTCATTGTGACACTGTTTACACTAGCAAAGACTTGGAACCAACCCAAATGCCCAACAAGGATAGACTGGACAAAGAAAATGTGGCACATATACACAATGGAATACTATGCAGCCATAAAAGGATGAGTTCATGTCCTTTGCAAGGACATTGATGAAGCTGGAAACCGTCATTCTCAGCAAACTGACACAAGAACAGAAAACCAAACACTGCATGTTCTCACTCATAAGTGGGTGTTGAACAATGAGAACATGTGGCCACAGGGAGGGAACAGCACACACTGGGGTCTGTTGGAGGTTGGGGGCTAGGGGAGTGATAGTAAGGGGTGGAGAGGTTGGGGAGGGATAACATCAGGAGAAATACCTAATGTAGGTGAAGGGGGGATGGATGCAGCAAACTACCATGGCATGTTTATATCTATGTAACAATCCTGCAAGATTTGCACATGTACCCCAGAACTTAAAGTATAATAATAATAATAATAAGAACTTTAAAAAATCAATGTTTCTATACAGATTTATAAAACTCACTGGACAATCTTGATATTTAAATATTTTCATTAAATATCATATTTAATAATATATAAATTATAATATATATTCTTATTTAGTATTCTTATATTCTCTTAGATTTTTAGCAAACAAAAAAATGTTACTATAAAGGCATTTTATTTATAATTCTATTAGACAATGATTTTTTTTTCCACTCATCAGACAGAAAATCCACTAAACAACAATTTAAAAAGCAGGGAGCATTAACAATGCACTTAAGATTAAAAGAATTACCAATATATTTAAGATGTGTTTCTGCCCTCAAACAGTACACATTTTATAACACCAACTAGTTTCTAAACATAGACAGGGAGTGGCGGCTCACACTTGTAATCTCAGCACTTTGGGACACCGAGGTGGGAGAATCACTTGAGCCCAGGAGTTTGAGAGCAGCCTGGGCAACATAAGGAGACCCCATGTCTACAAAATTTTTTTAATATAAAAAATAAAAGTTAGTTAGGTGTGGTGGTGCACACCTGTGGTCCTGGCTACTTGAGAGGCAGAGGTGGGAGGATCACTTGAGCCTAAGAGTTTGAGGCTGTAGTGAGCTATAATCAGGCCACTGCCTTCCAACCTAGGTTAGAGGGTGAGACCCTGTGTCAATAAATAAATATAGATAAATATTAATATGCATTCTGAGAAGCATTTAATGCCAATGCTTTGTCTAAGTAAAGCAGAATTCCAAGAAATAGAAGCCATTTGGCTTCATAAAACATATTTTTATTCAATAAATGAATAAAGTAATTCAAATATTTACTGAATGCCTATTTTGTGGCAGGCACTATTGGGACTGGAGATAAACAACTAATGAGTAAAATCAGACACAGTCACCATTATCAGGGAGTTTACACAGAGCTTGGAGAATGTGGGAATGGGACTCAGGGGTTTGGAGAGAAGGACATCTGAGAGGGAAAATAATGTACATTCTTGTTATGGCATTAATACAAATAACAGGCAACGAACAGGTCTTGAGCTCATTAAAGAAAGGAACTGGGTTTTAGTGTTGACTGAACCCCAAACACCTACCTTGGTACAGAAGGGATTCATTGTGCAGTCAATCAGTGAATACACGTTTGAATGAGAGAGACACGCACTGCTCCTAAAATACAAATAGGTAATTAACAAAGGACGTCTCAATACAAAGCATCATTTGATGAGCACTTTTTAAAGAAAGGACCCATATATTACACAGAACTAGACTGAAATCATCTATTCATTCCATGTGTGCATTTAAGTTCAGGAATTCTTTTGAGCAATGGCTAGAAAGGCCAAATGGAAACCGTGTTGAAAACTGCATGAGTCTAGGCAAGTAAAGGGAAAATAAAGCCTGAGGGGATTATTTCCGAGGACATTAGGATTAAGGCTCATGTTTTCATGATTTTAATCCATCATAGCAGAGAAGGCAGCTCTTCGGAGCTTTAACAAATGTAAACTCTCTTTGCTTTGTGTTAAAGCACTCCACACCTCTGCTCCCTTTAGAAGAGAAGCTGTTGATATCCTAGCCTAGAAAGTTCAGAAACCCATAGAGTAGTATTAGTGGTTTCTAAGTCTTTGGTACAAGAACAAAAACAAAATGAAGGAGACACCGGGCCCTGAAGGAGTTTGGCAAGTTAATGAATGATGGCCTCTTTCCATTTTCTAATATTCAATTGAGCCACAGCAGATGGGCAGAGGCTCCATGGGAAAAATGAATTATGCACATCAGACCGTTGTTGCGTTTCTCACAATCACATTTTCATCACTTCACCTGTTGTATGTCTTGGGCTGATTAGTTATGCACCTCATCTCATACAGGCATTCCTGGTTCAGAGATAATCTTTAATTGGTTTTTCCCGTCCATATGTGAGTCTGTTCAAGATTTTTGTCTCTCCTTTCCCTCATGAAACAAAGTTTGCACACTGAATTATTTTGGAGAGGATGATGATGAGGGCTACAATATTAATATTTATTGAAAGACTTGAATGGAATGATTTGTGAGTAAAGCATATTCTAAGTGGTAGTCAAGAGGAAAGTTTTATTGGTACTAGTATCCATCCTGTGCTTGGGGAATGGATATTTTATAAGATACTTTTTGAAACAAAACAACAAAGTTGGCAAAAGTTACTGAATCAGGGTAGATCAGACATCAGATTAATTAAAGTCTTGCTAAAAGGCACATTCACCTGCTTTTTGTTTGACATTTCCACAACTAAATTCATCATTTTACTTCCTAAAACTCTTCTTGCAGCTTTAAGATCAGATAAGTATTTACTCATCAAGGAAAAGCAGGACTCTGTTGTGGAAAGAGCTTAATTTAAGGTTTAAATCTGGTTTGGGATGCTTATTTACTGTGTAGATATAAGAAAGCCACTTCACCTTTTTAAACCTCAATTTCTGAACGCTGCTTCCACCTTCGAAGGGTCAATGAGAAGATAAAGCAAAACAATGTGGGTAATGTCCCTTACAATGCTTAGGGAGAAAATAAAAGAACTGGATCTATTTAATAAAAGGTTGCTGAGTCTGAAAGAATGTAGTAGAAAGTGAATTGGACTAAAAGTCAATCCTTACCTGAGACTTTTCCGTAATATTGGGAAAGCAAATATATCTATGGAACATATTTTTTTCTGACACAGAACTAGTACATATTTACAGTGATTTTCGTAGAAGCAAGGGTAAGAATTTCACATCCCTACCATTTGCATATCTCCCCCTCCCCACCATATGTTGGAGTCTGGCCCTTTGGCTCAGCAATCTTTAAAGTCCTTTTTCATCTCTGGAATTCTCTGAGAAGATAATAATGCATTAATATAAAAAATTATGCATCTCAAATGTAGATCTTTTTTTTTTAAATTGTACTTTGGGCTCTGGGATACATGTGTACATCCTGCATCCTGCAGGAATTTTTCATAGGTACATACATGCCATAGTGGTTTGCTGTCTCCATCCCCCCCAGCACCATTAACAACATCAGACATTTCTCTTCCGGTATTATCCCTCCCCATCTCCCTCTCCCCGCTGCTTTCCCTCCCCTCCCCTTCCCTCTACCCTCCCACCTAGACCAGTGAGTGTTTTTCCCTTCCCTGTGACCAAGTGTTCTCATTATTCATCACCCACCTATGAGTGAAAACATGTCGTGTTTGGTTTTCTGTTCTTGTGTCAGTTTACTGAGAATGATGGTTTCTAGATTCATCCATGTCTCTACAAAGGACATGAATTCGTTGTTTGTTTATGGCTGCATAGTATTCCATGGTGTATATGTGCCACATTTTCTTTCTCCAGTCTATCATTGATGGGATCTTTATTTTTGTCAGAATCTATTTGGGGAAACAGAAACCACAAAAAGTATGTAGGATGGGTACGATGGCTCACACCTGTAATTGCAGCCCTTTGGGAGGCCGAGGCTGGTGGATCACTTGAGGTCATAAGTTCAAGACCAGCCTGGTCAATATGGTGAAATCTAGACTCTACCATAATACAAAAATTAGCCAGGCATGAGGGTGGGTGCCTGTAATCCCAGCTACTCAGCTGAGGTGGAAGAATCCCTTGAACCCAAGAAGCGGAGGTTGCAGTGAGCTGATATTGCACCATTGTACTCCAGCCTGTGTGACAGAGCAAGGCTTTGTCTCAAAAAAAAAATAGTATGTAAGTCAAAGAGATACAATGCTAGGAAAATTTGTTATATCGGTGATAGAATTGCTAAGAAGCCACGAGAAAATTGGTGCAACTCAGAAATTGACAAAAGCAAAAGTCTTTACCACCCTAGGCAGGAGGTACCAAGGGAGGAGAAGAATTACCAGATTCCAAGGACTAGAACCATGGTTTGAAAACAACTAGAACCACTAATGTAATTTGGATGCTCTCTGGATTCAGCCTGAGGCAGAGAAAGAAAAGGAATATCTTTGGATCTCCTATTTCTCCTGTCTTCCAATTTCTCACCAACATCTCCTGTTGGCTGAACCTACCCAGAAGTTGGCTAATCTGAGAACCTTCATCGAGAGCAGCTGTCCTGTCACCCAGGGCAAAACAGATAAAGGGTAAGGAATTAGATCTGAGAGCAAACAGGTTAGCGGCTGGTTCATGTCAACTGACTCACTGACAGCAGAAAAGGATTATTCATTCCAGCCTCCAGTTACATAAATGGGTAACCCTATGACATATCTAGAGCTTATTTGTATTTATTTTTATTTTTTAATATTCTAAATTACAAAGCAACTCATTTTTAAACATCATTTTGAGCAAGGTTAATAAGAAGGAAAAAAATAATATCTTGGGATCTCAGATCCATGAATTTTGAGATTAGCCTGTATCTACTCTTCCATGCTACACACCTTGTAAATGTATGTATAAACCATAGGCATGGTAAAAACAATATTTAGAAATACTTTACTTGACACTCTTGCTTGAAGTGTTTACATAATAGAAACTCATTCATACATGAGATATGCTGTTCTAGTTTTGAACACATTTGAAAATTTGGGGAGGTAATTTTATTTTATCTTCTAATGACTGGTTTTGTCTTTTAGGAGAAAGTTAAAGGACTAGTAAATAGTAACTATTTTTATATATCCCATAAAACATATCTAGCATGTGCCCACCTCACATGTCTCATTCAAATCCAAACGGTATTATTTTATCCTCCAAATCCTCAAATGTTTGGCTTTTCTTTCATTGCTCTGGTCATTCTCCTGGAAATGTTACTGTTTTTAATATCTCTACTACCATATGGTTGTCAGATGGTACATACCATGGTTGGTGGGTTCTTACTAACGAAGAGCAAAATTGAGCTATCATTCCTCTTATTTGAAAAACAAATTTTTCTGGGTAAGTTGGTATGAGAAATATGACATGTAGTTGCATATCAGTTTTGTCACCCAAACTATTAGAAGGAAATCTAGGCTAGAAAAATGTGGAAAACCCCATGTCCACTATCCCATGTAAGTGGTCAAAGATGGACAAAATCTAGGAATTGATTCCAAGATTGTTCAGTTATTTTCCAGGAAACGTTTGCCTGCCAAGAATGGGCAGTAGAAGAGAGATTCAGTAGACACTTCCTGTCCCCTTGCAAGAGATTCTGATATGTCCTTTTATTTGAAGGGAACTGCCACGGTGAACTCAAGAGAAGGTGCCGCACCTCTTGATTATTTTGAGAAAGCTCAAATGTTGACATTCAATGCTTATCTATACACTGTACATCTAGGTTTTTTGTTTGTTTGTTTGTTTGTTTTGGAGTTGGAGATGGAGTCTCGCTCTGTTGCCCAGGCTGGAGTTCAGTGGTGAGATCTCAGCTCACCACAACCTCTGCCTCCTGGGTTCAAGTGATTCTCCTGCCTCAGCCTCCTGAGTAGGTGGGAATTATAGATGTCTGCCAGCATGCCAGGCCCAACTAATTTATGTATTTTTAGTAGAAACAAGGTTTCACCTTGTTGGCCAGGCTGGTCTCAAACTCCTGACTCCAGGTGACCCACCTGCCTCGACTCTTTCTTCCATCATCTGCATCTACTGTGAGGACATAATCCCTAGGTTCAATTTTATGCCATCTTGTACTTCATAGTCATTTCAGTTGTTGTCCACAGGTGACTGTCTGCCTTAGACTAAGCAAAATTGAGAATGTCTTCCTATTCTGGAACTAGGAAACACAGTGTCAGTTCTAAAACTACTCTGAGGCTCAGGGGGAAACCACAAATTTTAAATGCTTAAAGGAACAAACTAGGGATATTCCATAACTTAGTGGCTATTATGAAAACAATGCTAATTTTAGTTCTTGATATACGATAGCTATAAGCAAAAGCTTATATGTCATTCTTCCTTAAAATATATTGTTTATTCCTTAGTCCATTCTGAAAAGTAATTAGAGGATAGTTAACCATTAGTCTATAAACATGAGTTATCATGGGTAAATTAGCAAATTATTCATCTGGGTGTGTGTGTGTATATATATATATATACACACACACATCTGTGAGAGTGTGCATGCATGCATTGTGTGTGTGTGTGTATATATATATAACATTTAAAATGCATACCTCATAGGATTTCATGAGAAATTCAACAAAGCAGTCCATATACTCATGTAATGCATATAAAAGACTTAGCTGACAACTTTGTACTGTATTCTTTATCTACCAAATACAACCCTAGGCATGGGAAACTTTGTTTCACTTGTGACAATTAAGTGCAAAGTATTTTTTAAAGGTGAAGAAACTGAGGCTAAGAGAGATTAACTAATATGTTGATATTTTTGTAGCTGAGTAACTTTGGATAGCGTAGGCTAAGAAGTGGAGCTAGAATCAAATGGTGCCTGGTTGCAGTGCCAGTGAAAGTGTGCAATAGGATACCCAGCTGATGCATCTTGATATTTGCTAATGATGGTGATTAAGTACAGATGCCAATGAGGGTGGAAATACAGAATTGCAAAGCCTCACTAGGGCCTATGCATGTCTGCTTCTTAATATTACGTAGGACAAAATACTCCCTGCTTAGAACATAATTGTATTGACCTATTAGTAGATTCTAAAAGGTCTTTTTTTAAAGCATGGATAGTGTGTGGCTTGCCAAACATTTAGAGAACACAAATCAAAGTAGTTCTGAACCATATATCATGGGAATCTTACATTATTGTTACTTTATAGAAGATATGTAGGGAACCAGCTTGTCCCACTTTGTTCAAATCTTTCCTGGTTTTAGTACTAAGTCTTGTATCTGGAAATACCCTAGGTCCCAGACAAAACAGGAAAGACAATTGGTCAATCTAATCCAGAAAGAGATACTTGGGTCATCATTGCATAATCTCATTAGAAGAAGAATAAAGTTTCCTCATTAGTATTTCAATACTCACCGGTCCTCATTCTTAATTAAATTTATGGGTTTGGAGTCTTGATAGCTTTATAATTGCATGCCATTCTCTGCCATTCTCAGCCAAATAAAGGCTGAATCTGTTATTTCCTTCAGGACTTAGTTGTTATTGTTCTTCTTTATTGCCTTAGTGTACTTGGAATACTGATTTGATATTAAAGGTTACTGTAGTTCTGTTTGTCTTCACAAGGGCAAAATCTTTCTCAAAACCTCTTTGGAAGTCATTCCAGGCATGAGACATTTTCTACATTTAATGATTTGTTATTCAGAAGGCAGTAATGTTAATATTGTGATGATACTGTCTTGCAAATGGTTCAACACGGAAAAGTGAATGTTATTCTTGACTTTTTAATCAACTTGCATCTCCACCTTCCTTTGAATACAGAGATTAGTTTGTGTGGGGATAGCCATGTGTGTCCTGCTTCTTATAGAAGAAAAGGCTGCCTGTTACACACACTGTTATTATTCTGTATTTTCTTAAATAATAGCTTCCACAGGTATATTTAACTAGTTGTATGTTATTTAGTACAATTCCATGAAGTAGAGACAGGCCTGTCTTGTTGACCAGTGTATTAAACTGAACATATTATGTATATAGTACATATTGGTTGAATGAAAGTATTGATGAAGGATGGACGGATGGACGGATGAATGGATGGATGGATGGATGGAAGAGATGAACGGTGAATGGATGAATGATGGATGGATGGATGAAATTTACAGCCACTCCCAGCCCAATCTGGTTATAGGCTATATTATACTTCTGTCATGGCCTGGCATTTTATATAGACCTTGACTTTTCTAAGCTATGCATTCAAAAGAACCTAGCGAATATCTTCATTCTTCTCCTCTGGCTAAAAACAGTCATGTGTAAGTTTTGCCCTGCTCATGTATGACAGGATAGGAAAAAGTTCAGAGAACATACAGTAATTCTGCCCACTAGTCAGATAAATACTTTATAGTATGTGCTCACTAAATCTGTCCCTCTTTCAAATAAGAAAGCTTGGAATTGGAAAAATCTTATAAATCAGAAAATTCAAATCACCTTTTTAAAGATGAGGAAAAGGACCACAGATGTGTTAGTTTACTTGTTAAAAGTTACATAGCACATTGTTAACAAAGCCAATAATAACAGCCAGATCTGTGATGGGAAGCTCTGGATTACCTTATGCTGACTGCTTAAATGCAGTATTCTTTAATTCTTCTTCTTTGAGCCAGATTCCCTGAATCAGTCTCTGGTCTGCCAGACCCAGGATAACAAAACTAACTAGCCTTTAGTTTTTGCCACTGCTTCTTGTTTAACTAGATTTCTAATCTTCAGCCTCTTCTAGTGAAAATAAATCTGATTCCTCATGCATTGGGGGAAATATCAAGGAAATGTCTTGCAAACATATGATACAAGAAAACGTTCACAGTTAGTGACAATCTAGCAATTCATCCCATAAGGATAAAACACAAAAGGATTTCATATTCACTTTCAAAGTTATGCAATTCAGTTATGCTTCACACAGTTAGAATTCCAGATTTATATGAAAGACCTCTTTTTTCCCCCTATATTCTCTATGAATTGTGAATGCTGTTCCTGAGTTGAAGGTTAGCCACAGTAATAGAAATGCAGTCAGGTGGAAATTGTCTACAGCAGGACTATTACTGGGTCTATGACGTGATATCTCTACATACAATATGCTTTGGGCATAAACGAGAAGAGGAAAGAATGGAAATGAAATAGGATTTCCCCTCTAACTAAGGCCATTCTAACTAAGGAAGAAATTACTCTATTTGAAAGATGCCACTACCTTCTATTCAATATTCATTTAACAAAGGACATTTCTGATAGCTTCATTTATACACATGTTCAACAAATAACAATCCAAAAAATCAGAACTTGCCATATTCAATTTTATGCAGCTCACTAAATAACCAATAAGAGAGAGAACACGTGTACTTTTTCATGCTTAGATTACTGCAAAATGGAACAATTAACAAATGTATCCTGTAAGATTCAGACTATTTTCTTCTAATATTTTGCAGAGACACCAAATGCAAAATGCAAACATTTTAAAAATGCATTATATTTAAAAAATTGGCCTTTATTCCAGAAGTTAATTTAATTGATAATTCTAAACAGGTGGTTTATGGCTCAGTAAGAACTCCTATTAGTTACTTTGCTTGAGAGTATTTTCTAATTTTCTCCAGAAAAAGTTGGACAAACTGAATGCTTGAACTTCACTCTTCATGTCTGGTACAGTGTGAGAAAATATTATTGTTGGCTACTTGACAGGGTAAATAAAATAAGGAACTACTGGGAAAAGAGAATATATTGCTCCCTGAAGGTGCAAGTGTTTCTTCAAGCTGAAAATTACACATTTATGAGAAAAGCCAAGTGCCTCCCAAAGGAGAATTGGGTATCTCAAATCAGCTGAAGTTAAATGAAATACATATATTGAATAGATAACTAAATTCCACAATTGGAACTTAAGGAAATGCATTCTCCTCTGTCAAAACATTTCACACAGGTTCAAATAACTAGGATCATGCATAACTTCATGGAATTAATTCAACATGAAAATAAATTGGTTGAAAAATCAAGGAAAATATTTTAAATTAAATTGTTCATTTTCTCCCTTTTCCAATTCTATCTCTTTTCCTTTCCAGAGGTTTCTAAGAGACTTTGATTTAAGTGAGCATCAAGGGATTTTCTAGAGCTTTTTACCCATGGTTGATATATCTCAGATGTCCCTATTCTAGTCTTCCCCTTTGCTGATAGCAAGTAATGTAGATTTATTCCTTTTTCATTATTGCTGCAAAAATGATTTCCCTTCAAAAATTTATAAAAATACAAATAGTTCTACAGTAAAGGCATGGGTTTGTCATGAACACTGATTAAATGCACTGTTCTCCAAGATTGTGAAAAGATTGTCCCATTTTGGTGCTTGCAATGATACTGTGATTTTGGACATTCTATGCTTCAACTTAATTGTCTCTTATATCATGTAACTCTCTTTCTGTATAATCTCAACTATTCTAGACCTTCATATATTATTTTTCTGCTGATAGTTCTAAAACTGGCATCCAGATCATTTACTTTTCCTCTGAGAAGTGCCCTTTAGACAATTCTATACAAGACTTTACTGGCACTTCATATCTATCATGTACAAAACTGAGCTCAGGACCTCTATCAGCTATGGCTGTGGTTTGTAGCAGGCTACTACGGGGCCCTATATAGAAGCTGCATCAGTTGGAAGGGTGGAACCTCTATATAAAGAGGTGGCTGTTGACAAAGCCATGGGCCTGTGAGACTGCATGTATCCAGAGGGGCTGTCTTTTTCTGATCTGTACAAAGGTGCTCTAAAATCTATTAGGGTCCTTGACTGAAAAATTTGTATTTTTTTCCACTTTGCTTCATTTCCTAAATTTCCTATTTTTAATAAATATAATTCAAATTTGGTAATTGAACACATTTCCTTTCCTCTACCATTCACTTCTTTCCCTATCCAGTTAGTTTCTAGATTCTACTGAAAGGCATCCTACAAATGTTTTTTGCTATTCATTATAGGGGTGTTTGTTCTGTGAAAGGAATGGGAATCAGTAGTCTTGGATTTAAGGTTGCATATTATTAGATATGGAATAAGCCATTTTTAACAGGAACACAACAAAAACCTCTCCCTCTACCAGGCTGATACTTTTTCAGACTAACTCCCATTGTGTCAGAGAGCTTATCGCATCCTATTTCTACTTACACTTTGTCATAAGTTAAAAGTAATGGCTTCCAGAAGATGTTCATGTTCTAATTCTTAAAACTTAATGAATACATTACCTTATATGGTAAAAAGGACTTTGCAATTGTAATTAAGTTGAAGATCTTGATTTGGGAAGATTATCCTGAATTTTTCAGGTGGGCCCAAGGTGATCACAAGGTCCTTAATAAACAGTGAAACAGGAAGAAGAGAATCACTAGCAGGAGATGTCATGATGGAAGCATGAGGTACGAGTGATGGGGGAAAGGGCAATGAGCTTAAAATGCAGGTGACTTCCAGAAGTATAAAAGGCAAGAGTATAGATTCTCCTCTCAGAGTCTCCAGAAGGAACCAGCTAAAATAAAGCTTTGACTTTATACCAGTGAAACCGTTTTGGACTTTGAACCTTCAGAAGTATAAGATAATACATTTGCGTTGTATTGAGCCACTAAATCTGTGACAGTTTTTCACAGCAGCAATAGGAAACTAATGCTTCAATTTTGATCAATGACTCTTCATAATTTTCAGAGTAAATTTCAAATTCTTAATTTAGCACAGAAGTGCCTCCATGATATGTCGTGGCACAGCTCTCTGATCTTACTTTCATCTACTATCCAGTTCTAAATTACTTTTATAGTTGCTGAAATTTCAAGCGGGTAGATCATTTCTAACTACTTCCTTTTGTCGGTATTAGAAATATTTACCCCATCTCTCCCCACACCTTTTATTTTCTGCTAAAGCCTACTTTCCCTTCCTTCAAGACTCCTTTTTTAATACTCAAATCCAGTGTGGAAAATTCACAAATGAAAAAAAAACCGATGAACAAGAAATTCATTAGGAACACTTTTTAACCCAACTTTTGGCCACAGTGTTTTTTTTATTTGTTTGTTTGGGGAGTTTTTTGGTTGCTGTTGTGTTTTGAGACAGTCTCACTCTGTCACCCAGGCTGGAGGGTTGAAGTGTAGTGGTGCAGTCTTGGCTCACTGCAACCTCCACCTCCCTGGTTCAAGCGACTTGCCTGCCTCAGCCTCCCAATAGTTGGGATTACAGGCATGTGGCACCACACCCAGCTAATTTTTGTATTTTTACTAGAGATGGGGTTTCACCATGTTGGGCAGGCTAGTCTTGAACTGAACTCAGGTGATTCACCCTCCTCGCCTTCCCAAAGTGCTGGGATTAGGTTGAGCCACTGTGTCCGGCCTGCCGTGGTCTTTAGGTACAGCTATTGTCACTGTCTCTATCTACAGCATGAGAGCTTAGATCTTCATCTCCATAAATTATTTTCACACTTAAATACCTTCTCTTTCATGAGATACTTTTCTATTTGAAGGATGATTTCAGTAAATTCATAAAGAAGCAATTTACAAATTATCATTAGAGAAAAGTATTCGTTAGTTGTCTGGGCAGTTGAGTTTTGCTTCTATAGCCAGAGTTAAATTTCTAGCTGATGATAACCACTAAAATATGTTACCAGATTAATGACTCATGCAACTTTTTGCTCTTACTATAATTACGTTATTCAGGACAAAGTCCCCACTAAGAGGAACGGCTGTACTTTGTATACAATACATATAGCATGTAGTGTCGTTTTTGAGGGTACATCATCGGATTCCATGGTAGGATCACATTTAAATGAAACTAAATTACACACATGCACACACATAAATTCAGCAAGCAAGAATTTTAATCTACAATTAGTAGTATATCTCAATAGTAAGTCTGGTTATCATTAAAAGAAATCATTGACTATTTAATAGAACCTAATTAAAATTAATAGAGGGAATGCTATAAAAACATTTAATAAGAACATTTTTCTTTTCTTTTATGAGAGGAAAGTGCCCATTCCTAAAATAGGCTTTTAATACTCAGATTTAATCTCTTGACTAACTTCTTTTGTCAAACAATATGATGGATTCTCAGTCAATAAACAATCATGTGATATTTTGAATAACTTTATTGTGCTAAATACTGTGCTATGTGTTTTTGTCTTTATTGTCTTATACCCACTGTTGTCTTCCAACACTCACACCAATGTTACATGTAAGTGTCACTTTACACATTACTGTCCAAAAAAGTAAAGGTCAGAATGGCCAGTGAAGTAGCAAGTAGAAGAGTCTATTAGATGTTAACCACTTTCTCCTCGCTCCAGGTTTAGGATTTCTCCTCTTATTCCACCTTGCCTCCCTTAAGAATATCACTACAATAATTAACTTTTATTAGTTTAGTCAGATTCTCCACTGTTCCATTTGAAAAAGTAGCTGAGGGATGTGTGTGGCCTGAACATCCCCCAAAACTTTACCCTCACGTCCTTCACACCTTTATTTTGATTTTTATACCAGTGACGTCTTATCCACATTCCAGAGATGTGCCTAATTATAGCACCCGTGTAAAGTAATAATTCAATGAGCAAAAAATTATAGATGATCAATAAATAAATGTTGGTGACTACCACTTGGAATTGTTTACACTTGAGGGTATAATATCAGAAAAGATGTATGACAAGTTGTTTATAGTCCTAGGTTCCAATGCTAGACACATGATAGACTTTCCCAAACTGTGAATCAACCTGGGTGATAGAATATCACTTATCTTTGGAGACACAATACATTATTTTGAATCTTTCTTTTTAAATAGTCCTGTGATCTTGGACTGATCACGTAGCCTGTCTGAGCTTAATTTTTCTCTGTTTTAAAATAAGAGTAGCAATACCTCCTCTGCTAAATACACAAGAGCTACCATATCTGTCCTTCAGAGCCAGATAATTATCCTTCACAAAGATGATTATTTTACAAGGTGATGTATAATTTGACATTTTCACAGATATTTTTGTCATGGGAAACTTGTTTTAACAATTCTCTGTCTTCCGAGTAAACACCCTTTCATTTGCTATCAAATGGCGTTTGATGGAAAAGGAAAAGGTGAGTGTATCAGGAGTGAGAAAAGAGAAATGGGTCTAGACTATTTCTATATTGTGTAAGTTCCTTAAAAGTAAGAGTTTCAAGCAAAATAAATTCTGAAAGAATACACAGGAGACTATATAGTTTAGAGGAGCTGGTCATTACCTTTGCAATCACTATTTCCAAACTCCATCTCCACAACTCACTAGCTGTTCAAATTCCAATTCATTCTTCAATCCCCATATTTTCTCCATTATGTGGAGACATTAATACGTATTTTATCCAGCTTAAATGAGTTAAGTTATGATTTCTGTCATGCACAAAGTATCAGGAAATGATAATAGTACTAATAATTGTCATGCATAAATACTCATCTGCTAATGAAGACCTTTGGGAATTTATATAAAAAGATCTTTACTTTTGCCTAAATCACTTTTTTGTTTGAGTTTTTCTTATAGGTGGAGAGTGCTATTTGTTTTTACTCATTGTTTCATGCATCTCTACTTCCTTCTGAGTTTAGTTTCCTTTGTACTGAAATATGTCCTTGAGTTTATTCAAAGATGTTTTGTTAGTGACAAATTCTTTTAGTCTTTTAGGATCAAAGTTGTCTTGATTTTGTTCTTAATTTTGAATGATGATTTAGCAAGCTTTAGAATTCTAGGTTGGCAGTTCCCCTTATTGCTTGGAAAGTATTATTCCATTACATTCTAATCTTTTATTGGTGTTAAAGGAGTCTGCATTAATTCTTAATATTGTTTATTTGTATGTAATCTATTCTTCCTCTTTTGCTTTATTTGAGATTTCATTTTGCTCTTTTGTGCGGCAGTTTACAACAATATGTCCCAGTAGGGATAACTTTTATTTCTCTTTATTGAGCCTTTATGTGATTCTTTAAGGATTCACATTTTGTTCATCTTGCAAAATTCTTAGAATTTTTAAAGACATCTATTGCTTCCTAGCCATCTTCCTTAAAATTTAATGGCTTTAAACCACAAATATTAAATTATACCTCATGATTTTAAGCTTCATAAGTCATGCAAGGCTAGCTGGATATTTCTGCTCCCTGTTGCATTGAGAGGTTACTCAGTGGTATTCAGCTGGTGATGGGTCTCATCTGGAGGGTCCAAACATGCTGGTGCTTTAGCAGAGGTGATTGGAAAGCTGGGCTTAGTTCCATATAATCTCAAGATTCCTACCTAAAGCTTCCTACCTTGAGATTATATGGTTTCCACAGCAAGGTACTAGAACTTTTTACATGGCAGCCCAGAACTCTCAGCTAGTAAGAGGAAGTAGCAAGAGGAAGTAGCAAGTCATCTTAAAGTCGAAGTTCAAAACTTACTGTATTCCGTTGGTTAAAGCAGTCATAGGCCTATCCAGATTCAATAGGAAGGAAAAGGATGTTTTAGGCCATTCTTGCATTGTTATAAAGCATTACCTGAGACTGGGTAGTTAAAAAAGAAAGAGATTGAATTAGCTAATGGTTCTACAGGCTGTACAAGCGTGGCACTGGCATTGGCTCAGCTTCTAGGGAGGCTTCAGGGAACCTGGTGGAAGGCAAAGGGGAAGCAGACACGTCACATGGTGAAAGCAGAGCAAGAGAACCAGTGGGAAGATGCCACACACATTTAAACAGCCTGATATCAAAAGAAGCCACTCATTATCACAAGGCCAGCACCAAGGGATGGCAATAAACCATTCATGAGAAATCCGCCCCTGTGATCTAATATCTCCCACCAGGTCCCACTTCCAACATTGAGGATTACATTTCAACATGACATTTAGAGGGGACAGCATTCAAACTATATCAAATGGGCTCCACCCATTGATCTAAGAATTGATCGCCATCTATAACTCTTCTCAATTTCTTTTACTATGGCTTCTTCCCCTTCTTTCTCTTACCTCCCTCTGGAATTTTCATTATGTATGTACACATTGAAATTTTGCATCTGATCCTCCATGTCTTTTGACCTCTTTCAGATATTGTGCATCTCTCTCTGCTGAATTCTTAAGTCTTCCTAATCATCTTATAAACCAGTAATTATTTCTTCAACTTTGTCAAATATGTTGATAAAATTATATAATCAGTTTTTCATGTGATACATACTACAGAGATATATTCCTTTCCAGAGCTCTATTTTGCTATTTTTCACATTTTGATGGTTTTTAAATAATGCCTTGTTTCTTTGTTTCTTGGTTTCTTTCTACTTAACTCAAGGCATGTTTTTTTGTTTGTTTGCTTTTAAGTTTGAGTCTCACTCTGTCATCCAGGCTGGAGTGCAGTGGGATGACCCTCAGCTCACTGCAACCTCTGTCTCCCAGGTCAAGCAATTCTCTTGCCTTAGGCCCTTGAGCAGCTGGGATTACAGGCATGTGCCACAATGCTTGGCCTATTTTTTTTTTAATTTATTTTTTTAAATTATTTTAAATTTTGTTTTAAATTTTATCAACCCTCCAGCTCTATTTATGTCCCTGCAAAGGAGATGATCTCATTCCTTTTTATGGCTGCATAGTATTCCATGGTGCATATGTTCCACATTTTCTTTATCCAGTCTAATGTTCATGGGCATTTGGGTTGATTCTATGTCTTTGCTATTGTGATTAGTGCTGCAATGAACATATGCGTGCATGTATCTTTATAGTAGAATGATTTATATTTCTTTAGATATATACCCAAATGGTCAAATGATATTTTTAGTTCTAGATCCTTGAGGAATTGTCACACTGTCTTCTATAATGATTGAACTAATTTACATTCCCAACCACAGTGTGGAAGTGTTCCTTTTTCTACACAACCTTACCAGCATCTGTTTTTTTCTTGACATTTTAATAATCTCCTTTCTTTCTGGTGTGAGATGATATCGCATTGTAGTTTTAATTTGCAATTCTCTAATGATCAGTGATGGGCATCTTTTCAGTTTGTTGGTTGCATGGATGTCTTCTTTGAGAAGTGTCTGATTTGATCTTAAATCCCAAGCCACTAGAGTACCAACATAAACTCTACACTTGAGTAACAACATCAACTATACCGAACTTCCGTGTCTGTCTCCCCACTGGGGACACTCACACACGCACACACTCACACTCTCTCTCCCCCCCTCTCTCTCTCAATCTCTCACTTGAAGCTCAAAATAAACAAGTATTTCAGCTCTTGTTTTCAGTTATCTCTTTGTTTATATCAACCTGGGGTTTCTCTTTTTTCTTGTAAGTTTAGCGATTTATTATAAATACTTTTCAAACTGTTTATCCATATTTTAATATATTTATAATGATAAGATGTTAAAGATTCCTTAGTCTGTCATATTGCTACAGTGAGAAATTCTGTCTTTACTTCCTAATTAAAGAAAAAAGAAGAAAATTAATATACTGAATCATATACATTTTTATGTTACAGCAGAAAGCAAAACGTGAATATCTGTGAACATAGAAATAACTAAGTCATCGATTGGGATGGGCAACTTAAAATAAAATCTCTATTTAAAATACAGCTATTGCGAACAAGTTTTGTGATAATAAACAATAATCAGTATGAAGCAAGTTCTTCCTAAAAGCTACTCCACTTGATAACGTATGAATGAATATTTTTATCGAAAAATGTTGTGCCAAGTTAGTTGCTCTCTGCATTAATATTAGAGTCAGAATAATAGAGAACAATAAAATTAGTTCCCGCTACCCAAGTTTTTTACTTCAACATGACAAAGTAATGTTTTTTATTTATCTTTTTTCCTCCACGCATAGCCTTTTGCTGACAACTTTTCTTGTGCACATCTGCAACCAAATAAATGAACATGAGCTAAAAATTTAGCACAATGCACACCATTTTATGGATAATCATGCTCATTTACAAAGGTAAACAGGTTTCTTCATCCAACAGTTTTCTCAAAGTTCCTCCAAAATAAAAACTATGTGAACACAGAGTAGCTTAACTGCCCTAGAAATGTTGACATTGCACTGATGCTATCTGAAGGACTCAGTATGTTTCTGGCTTTAGGAAAACTGGTGGTAGGAATAGGAAGACAACAGATATACTAATATTCTTTTTTAAATAAATTGTAAGTTCTCTTAAAAGATAGTGCCAGTACTAGTTCATTTTTGGCATGGCAGAAAAACAAGCAAACAAATAAATTTTTTCTAGTCCAGCCTCAGGCGTTTTAGAAGAAGGTGATGCACCCATGGTCATGAACACCAGAAATTAGCAAATGTTCTTGCTGTAGGCTTTGCAGTTCTAGCTCTAAAATTCACCCAAAACATTTGCTTTTGTTTGTTTCACTTAATTTTTGCCTTCTTAGCTAGTTACAGGAATTTCTTGTCTTTGTTTCAACATTGCAGCCCTGCATGTCCTCCTTGTCTTTTCCTAGAGGATGTATTGAAAAACCAAGGTTAAATGAAATCTTTCATTTATATTTTTTATCATTCTCTTCCAACACATCATTTGTGTAAGGCACCCACCCAGACCCTTCCATAGAAATGACTAATATTCTTTTTCCATGACTCAGTTTACTGTTTCCTATTAGTTACTCAAGTTCTTAGCTAATATGCCACTTCTTCAAAGAATCTTACCCTGAAATAGGATGTCAGAGCCAAGTGCTCCTTTCACCTGTTCTCTTGGTACCTGTTCTTCACCAGAGAATGACATGCATAGTTTATTATTCTTCATAAAGCAGTAAAGAAGGTTATTTCTTTAAAATAGTATATTCTGTGCCAGCAAAGACTGAATAGAATATGAAATTCAAGCACATTCCTAGAACATAGAAGACAACCAGAAATTACTTTTAAATGAATGAATGTGTTAACGAAGGAATCCATCAAGAAACTGACCAAAGATTGAGTCACACTCAATGGACAATTAATAAGGAGAAAATTCTGTCCTATATAAATGAGACATTAATAAGTGGGTGAAAACATATGACTGATTACTCAACCAATTCACAATAAATGATGAGGACCTTATTTTTTAATATCATTTGATATATATTTGATACATATGTGTGTGTATATATTAATGATAATGAGGTGAGTCCTAGGGTGGGTAAGAATAAAAGTTTAGCAAAATACCCTAAGCATTTAGGGCAAATTGGAATAATAAATTAGGTATTTGGCAAATGAGATAAAATATAATAAGTTTCACAAACTCTTTTATAGAATTCTGTTTTCATAAAAAATATGAGAAACAGACGGGGGAAAGAGAGAGAAAGAATATATTTCTATTTCATAAGTTTAAAATAATAGTTCATCAAGAAAACTGAAAAGTGGAATAGCAGACACTGATATAGTTTTTTGAGGCAAGCTAAGCAAGGACTAATACTAATATTTTTATTGGTGACTAAATCAGCATAACAGAAAAAAAAAGTATTTAAAAACAGACCTAATTTGATCTCATAAGAACTCAGTGAGATAAGCAGGGAAATTATTGCTCTCATCATTGCAAACACTTTTTTGAAAAAGAAAGCTACGTAAATTTTCATTGTGACAAAATGTATAAATTGTGTATCTGGGGCTCAAATCTGTATTTTCTAGTGATACAAACAATAACAGTTATTTAGTTACTTCCATGTTCCATGCTGTAGGCTGTGCCTTTAATATCTATATTTTTAACTTTAAAAATATATTTATGGGAAGTTGCAGATGACACAAGCTAGTCCCTTGTACTCTTCAGCCCATTTCCCTAAATGGTGACATTTTATAATACATAGTATAGTACAGTATCAAAATCAGGAATTTGATGTTACAATTCACAGAGCTTATTCTGGTTTTATTGTACTCATCTGTACAGTATATTCTGAGGAGTGTGTGTGTGTGTGTGTGTGTGCGTGTGTGTGTGTGTGCTTCCATGCTTTTTAACAAGTATAGATTTATATAACCAGCTCAATCAAAACACTGTTCCATTAACATAAAGATCCTTCACAATATAAAGCCACTAAGCTGCTCTCTGTTTTTTATAATTTTGTAATTGTAATACTATATGGATTATATACTATGTAATGTTTTGATTTTGGCTCTTTATTCGACATAACTCCCTTGAGATCCATCCATGTTGTTGTACATATTGACAGTTCATTTCTTTTCATTGCTAAGTAGTATTACCTGCTATGGATATACTACAGATTGTTTATTCACCAATTGAAAGATAAGTAAGTTATTTGCAGTTTTTGGTTATCACAGAAAAACAGTAATGTTACTGTTTTTGTGTTGACACAGTATCCATTTCTCTGAATAAATACCCCAAAGTGCAATTATTTGATCATATAGTACATATGTATTTAGTTTTTTTTAATGTCAAACTGTTTTTCAGACTAGCTGTATTATTATTATTATTACTATTATTATTATTATTTTGAGATGAAATTTCGCTCGTTACCCAGGCTGGAGTGCAATGGCGCAATCTCGGCTCACCACAACCTCTATCTCCTGGGTTCAGGCAATTCTCCTGCCTCAGCCTCCTGAGTAGCTGGGATTACAGGCACACGCCACTATGCCCAGCTAATTTTGTGTATTTTTAGTAGAGATGGGGTTTCACCATGTTGACCAGGATGGTCTCGATCTCTTGACCTCGTGATCCACCTGCCTCGGCCTCCCAAAGTGCTGGGATTACAAGTAGCTGTATTATTTTAAACTTTCATTAGCAATGTGTGAGAAATCCATTTTTCCTACATCCTTTCTAGCATTTTGCTATATTTTATTTTAGCTGTTCTAACAGACATATAGTAGTATCTCACCGTGGTTTTAATTTGTAATTTCCTGATGGTTTATGATATTGAACATATTTTTGTGCACTTATTTGCTATGTGTGTAAATTACACAGTTAAATGTCCATTTATAAATATAGTAGTTCCCCCTTATCTTCATGTGATATATTCCAAGACCCCCATGGATGCCTGAAACCACAGATAGTACTGAACCCTACACATATTATGCTTTTCCCATACATACATGCTTATGAGAAAGTTTAATTTGGCATAGCAATGAGATTGACAACAACTAATAATACAATAGAACAGTTATAACAATATACTGTAATAAAAGATGTATGATATCTCTTGCTTTCTAAATATCTTAATGTACTGTACTCACTGGTATTTTCTTGTGATGCTGTGGAATAATAACTGTGATGGCTACTAAGTGACTAACAGGCAGGGAGTGGCGTCTACAGTGTGAATGCACTGCACGGAGGCTGATTCAAGTCCTGGGCAGCATTGGGCAGGATGGCATGAGATTTTATGTTTCTCAGAACAGTGTGCCATTTAAAACTTAAGAATTGTTTATTTCTGGAATTTTCCGTTTAATATTTTCATACCATGGTTGACTGGGAGTAACTGAAATTGAGGTAAGCGAAACTGTAGTTAGAGGAAAACTATTGGATCTATATTTAATAGACATATTTAATAGATATTTAAATATATCTCCGATTATATGCTTGCCATATTATTAGCATTTGATGTCTCCTTTTCATGAGTAAGGTAAGAAAATTACAGAGAAGTTAAGCATGTGCCCAAAGGCACACTGCTAAGAAGTAGCAAAGCCAAAGTTAAAAGTTCTGTTGTGACACCAACCTTGTGCCATTGCACCTTGCTGACTATTCCACTTACTTGATTATTTTATTGTTCTTGCTGCTTTACAGAGATTCAAGGCCAGAACCTTAAATAAAGCAAACATGTTGCATCGTTACCATGTATTTATAAATATCACTTTTAAATACTTTAGAAGTTAAAAAATCACTTTGTAAATGAAAGATGACAGAGTATGTGAAATGTGCATTTTATGAACACTGTAAACACTTCATGTATTAATAAGCCAAAATGGAGTTCACACTGAAATTTACTTTACGATTCCAGATATAATTCTAAAGTAAAAGTACCTGTGTGAGAAAACAAATAAAATACATATTTTGTGCTTTAATTGATTTTAAAAATTCTATTTAATACTTTGCAAAGAAAGTGGGATGGGGTGGGAAGATGAGAGAGTTTGAGTTGGAAGAAGAAACAACTAAGAGGCGTGTTTGCAATTTGCCTTCACTAATCACCTTGTACACCCTCACCACAGTGGAGGATTAGAATGTGGTAGATGCACATATTGTTAATTACAGACAGGAAGACATTCTCCAGCTGAAATTAATTAACTACTTTCCTCTGGGTGGGAGAAGCCCAGAGGGGTGTTGGAGATGTAGGGTCATGATTGCCTGTATCAATTTTGTATTTGATTATATTAGTCCTGACAAGCTATTCGCTAAGGACATTGTATATTTCAGTCAATAGTGATATTATTCTTCAGCTTTGTCAACACCAAATTACTGGAGATTAATCTTTGATATCCTTGGTGCTCTGTTTTCCTAGGATTTGGGTTCTTATTCATTAAATACAGATATTTATCATTTTTCTATAACTGTCTACTTAGAATTATTGTCTGGTGATTGGCATATCTCATTTGAAGACAATAAAATACTTTCCCGTTATACCTAATTTGAAAAAACAGAGGGTGGGCTTATTTTAAATCTGAAAGAATATAAAATTCATCATGGTTAAGCTCAACAAAGCCACAAAGGAACATATTGACATGTTACCAGCTCATGTCTGGGATAATTCATCTACTCATCCATTTGGCAGGGCATTTATTAACTAAAAATATAGTTAAATAGTACTCTAGAATAAGTATGCTATAAAGAGGAGAGAATGAAATGGCTGTACAACAAAGACCCAGGGTGCTACTGACAAACAGTATGTTTGATATTGCAATACAGGGGGAAGCATAAAAGTCAATATCTTCTGTTCAGTAGGGGAGCTGTTTTTAGATCACATACAACTTAGAAGTCATTCTTGCTCCAGTCAGAATCTACAGCAGCCACTTCAACATCAGAGGGTTCTCAGAACAGTGTGAATTCAACCACAAGTAGAAAGGTAAATTGCAGCAGCCATTTTCCAGACCAGACATTGGGAAGTCAGCTCAGCATGGATATTTGTGGTAACCAGTTTGCAACAGACCGAGTAAGAGAAATAAAAGTACAATTGAAAATCTTTGACTTAAATTCATAAACATTGAACAACTGAAGTTGAAGAGATTGAAATAGCCTCACAATATATATATCACTGAATACTGCAGATGAGCAACATGAGACACAGAGTCAAATGGGAAACAGAAAGAAATCAGAAAACAGTCCTGGAAACCATTGATTAAAGATGATTTGACCATTGGTCAAAGATGAGCTTTTGATAAAAGCCCATTAATTCAGCCTCAACGCACTAAGGCTTTCTTTAGTAAGGAGATATTGAAAGTTAAAAACAGCATTTTATATAATATGTAATATATATATCTTATATATGTGTGTGTGTATAAATATATATATGACGTATAATGGTACTATATGAAATGTATACATGTATAATGTGTATATATATGCATATATTTTCACACACACATATATACACATACATACATCAAAAATATTTTGTCCATCCTAGTATTTTAAACTATAAAGACAATAGAATAATTAACTGAGGAGGTTTAATTACAAAAGTTAAGATTTTCATTACAGGCATGTGGATGAGGGAGACACCAAAAAT
The DNA here is from genome assembly GCF_001604975.1 of Cebus imitator. Lineage (NCBI taxonomy): Eukaryota > Metazoa > Chordata > Mammalia > Primates > Cebidae > Cebus > Cebus imitator. The sequence goes on along the minus strand of NW_016107466.1, from coordinate 5,080,531 downwards.
TGATTTGGTAAGGAAAAGCAAGAATTTTGCCTAAAGGCTCAGAAATGATGCTAACTGACCAAATGGTTAGGCCCAACCCATGATAGAGTCTACCTTGACTGATATTCCAAGATTCAGGCTCTGCTCCCCAAATTTATCTTGGGAAAGGCTTGATGAGACCATTGACAGTTCATCAGATTTAGGGGAGGCTCATTCAAACTAACTGGACTCAGGGAACACTAATGTTTATAAACATGAATTCTTGTTAATTTTGCTTAATGAATATTTCTTGCCAGCAAAAAAAAAAAAAAAGTATGTACATTGTACATGGAAAATATATTCCATTATTAGGACACCTAGGAGGAATAATGACAAAGTAGCTTTTGCTATGTATGAAATCATAACTGACATAGTCTTAACTGTGGAAACCCAAAACAATTTGAATAATTTTAAATTTGTAAAATATTGAGCAACATTTACTTGGCTATGACTATGATTTCAGCAATGAAAGATGTATGTTAAACTAGGGATTGGCTGTGATTTGAAATTTATGGAAATTTGAGTGGCATTTATAAATCAATTTCAGCAGAGCTATTGAACAATGAGTTGGAGGGAATAAGAAACTGAAGTCATTTAGAATGAATCTCAGGTCACTGGCTTCTTTAATTAGTGCTACTGCCAACTACAAATAGAAATAATGCAAAATGAGGCAGTGAATTTTAAACTTGGGTGATATTTCATATATTGGCTCTACTGTAATATTTTTCCAAAGGCCTTGACAATGAGATTATAAATGAAACAAATTGCCACAAGAAATACACTTTTAATGAAAAACTTGTAATTAAAAAAAAATCAGGTCCTGTGTTCATAGATAGGAAAACGTAATATTGTTAAGATATCAATACTGTCAGAGTGATGTACTGGTTCAGCATAATTTCCATCAAAATCTCATGGTGTATTTTGCAGAAATAGAAAAATCCATCCTGAATTGTATATGGAATATTCAGGTACCCCAAACAGCAAAAACAAACATGAAAAAGAACAAAGTTGGAGGTCTTAGACTTCCTGATTTCAAAACATATTACAAAGCTATAATAATCAAAACAGTAATCAAAGCAGGAATAAAGACAAACAGACCAATGGAATAGAATAAAATTTCCAGAAATAAATTCTTAACTATATGGTCGAATGATCTCCAAAAGAGTGCTAAGAGTATTCAGTGAAGAAACACAATCTCTTTAAAACGTTGTGCTGGGAAAACTGAAATAGCTGCATTCAAAAAGGTGAGGTTGAATCCTTATCTTATGGCATACACAAAAATCAACTAAAAGTGGATTAAAGACTCAAATGTCAGCCTGGTCCAACATGGTGAAACTCTGTCTCTACAAAAAATACAAAAATTAGCTAGGCCTGGTGGTGGGCATCTGTAATCCCAGCTCCTTGGGAGACTAAGGCAGAAGAATTGCTTCAACCTGGGAGGTGAAGGTTGCAGTGAGCCAAGATTGCACCACTGTATTCCAGGGTGACAGAGAGGGACTGTGTGGAAGAAAAAGAAGAAAAGAAGAAGAAGAAAAAGAAAAGAAGAAAGAAGAAGAAGAGGAGGAGGATGAAGAGGAAGAGGAAGGAAGAAGAAGAGGAAGAGGAGGATGAAGAAGAAGCAGAAGAAGAAGAGGGGAGGAGGAAAAGGAAGAAGAAGGGGAGGAGGAGAAGGAAGAAGTGGAGGAGAAGAGAAGAAGAAGCAGAAGAAGAAGAAGAAGGAGGAGGAGGAGGAGGCTCAAATGTAAGACCTTAAATCATAAAACTGCTAGAAGAAAACAGAGGGAAAAGTTCATGATGTTGGAACTGGTGATGATTTCTTGAATGTGACATCTGAAACCCAGGCAACAACAAAAAATAGACAAATGGGACTATGTCAAATTTAAAAAGCTTCCATATATTGATATGATAAGGCTTTGTGTCCCTACCCAAATCTCATCTTGAATTGTAATCCTCATAATCCCTACCTGTCAATGGAGAGACCAAATGGAGGTAGTTGAATCATGGGAGTGGTTCCCCCATGGTGTTCTCATAATGGTGAGTGAGTTCTCACAACATTTAATGGTTTTATAAGGGGCTCTTCCCCCTTTGCTCAGCACTTCTCTTTCCTGCCATCTTGCGAAAAAGGTGCCTTGCTTCTCCTTCACCATCCACCATGATTATAAGTTTCCTGAGGCCCTCCCAGCCATAAGGAACTGAGTCAAATCTCTTTTTTTTCAGTTATTTAGTTCTTTAAAGCAGTTTTTTATAGCAGTGTGAGAATGGACTAATATATAAGTCAACAGATAAAATCATCAGAGTGAAAATTCAATCTATGGAATAAGAGAAAATATTTGCAAATTATATTTGTAGAAAGTGACTAATCAGAATACATAAAAAACTCTTACAACTCAACCAAAGCAAACCTCAAATAACCCAATTAAAAAGGGGGCAAAGGACTTGAATAGACATATGAAGATATACAAATGGCCCACAGCACCTGAAAAGATGCTCACCATCACTAATAATCATAAAAATCAAATTAAAACCACAATTAACTATCACCATACACCATTAGAATGACTACCATAAAATGTAATGCAAAATAACAAGTGTTGATGAGGATGTGATTAAATTGAACCCTTTGTGGCACTGTTGGCATGATTATGCAATGGTGCAACCATTATGGAAAACAGAATGTTAATTCCTTAAAAAATTCAAAATAGAACTATCATATGATCCAGTAATCCCACTTCTTGGTGTATAGTCAAAAGAACATAAAGTGGGATCTCAAGGAGTTATTTGCCCACCCATGTTCATAGCAGCATTGGTCACAATACATAAGAGGTGGAAGTAACCCAAATGCTTATTGACAGATGAATGGATAAACAAAATGAAATATTATTCAGCCTTAAAAAGGAAGGAAATCCTGTCACATGCTACAGCATGGATGAACCTTAAGGACATAGTGCTATGTGAAATAAACCAGTCACAAAAAGACAAATGCTATGTAATTCTACTTAAATAAGATATCTAAAGTAGCCAAATTTATAGAAACAGAAAATGGTGGTTATCAGGGGTTGGAGAGGAGGTGGGAGGTGATTGTCTAATGGGTACAGAATTTCAGTTTTGCAAAATGAAAAAGTTCTGCCAACAATGTAAATGTACATAACCCTATTGAATGGTATACTTAAAAATGGTTAAGATGGTAAATTTTATGTTATGTTTTTTATCAAAATTTTTTTAGAAGTCAAGGAAGAATCCTAAGTCCAAAAGAGCTATCAAAAGTTTGGTTTGTTCCAAATACATTATGCAGATAGATTTTGTGTGTGTGTGTGTGTGTGTGTGTGTGTGTGTGTGTGCGCGTGTGCGCTCAGTAAAAAGAAAGTATACTATGTGCCTAAACTGATATTTTTGAAATAAAAAACATCCGTATATGAATTTGTTTCCATAGCTCAGGTTTCATTAGTGTCCTCTCTAAAGTAAACTTTGACTAATCATTAAATGTGGCACTCTCTAATGCATATGATGATATTAAAATATTAAAGGTTTAACCCAAGCCTACAGAGAAATAGGGCTACATGTTTTAGCTGTATGTGTTAGGGAAGGTAGGTGCTGTTTTTTCTGTGCTTTATGAATACTGAGTAGGGTCAGAGATCCCTTAAGAAATTCCTTACCAACTAATAGAGAGCTTCAGTGAAAACATCATCAAGAATATTCAATTTTATTCTTATTTGATTTTATTTTACCATGTCAGCATTTCTTCCAACCTATATGTCAAAGTGTCCCTTAAGTTATAGGAATAGGCTTCAAATGTTAGATGTTGAATATATTATTATGTTACTTCAAGGAGGTTTAGTTTAAATACTTTTAACCAGAGAGAAAAAGAAGATGTGCTTTGGTGTTTCAAGAGCCCAGACTCAGTAATCAGACAATCTTGTTTAAGTTTCACCCTGGCCACTTATTATAAGTGATACTTAAACCCCTTAAGTCTCTATATTTAAAAATCTGTAAATTTAGGATAATAATTCATACCCAGTTGAGTAATTAATAGGATTATCTATGTCTAATAAAAAGCATATAGTATTTAATAAGTGGTAGTAATAATTCATTGTTATTTTTATAGTAATTTAAAAAACTAAATACAAACACTAATGATAATATTATATCAATTTAATAGTACAAAAGTATAAAGTAAAAGTGAAGATATAAATGGTATTTATATATTGTAAATATAACTAATATTAACAAATAGTAATGATACAACTATTTTAGTATTTATTAATCAGTATTTAAAGAATGTAAAATGATAATGTAATAGTTTTTATGTTAAATAAAAGCTATTCTACCCAAGTTATGCAGTAGTACAGAAGTAAATTACTATAACCTTTTGGACTAAATACATCATCAGCATACCTGGGAGAATTGCTACATTAAAAAGGACCACTCTTATATCTCTGCAACTCTATAACTCTTTATGACACTGTAGCAATCTGTCCACAGTACAATTCTGAACTTGGTGGTGATAGTGGTAAAAGCTGTTAGTAAAATCTTTCCCCATTTTTCTTTGCGCATAGTCAAGGCACAGCATTTATTGGCCAATAAAGCCAGCAGGACAATATCACACTTGTGTTTATAGCATAGTAAGAGTCTTTTGTATTTGCATAATGCTCTAATGCTTTATAAAGCTCTCACACATATAGTAAATTATTTGAGTTTCAAAACAACCCTGTATAACAACCTCCACTTGATGGCTAAGGAAATAAAGTTCACCAGAAGTGAAAAACTTGTCCAAGGTGAGACATCAGTGAAATGTTTGATCCCTTTACTTGCAGTGTTTTCTTTTTCCTCATTGTACCATACCTCCTAAGTATCAGAATATCGCTTGTGTATGTTGAGAGAAAATTTAGTCACTGAGATTAGAAAATAAGTTACAAAAACCAGAAAAATGTGACTCTTGGTTTTCCAAACTTAAAATGACACCCTAAAATCAATACAGTACAATGATTTCTTTCAAATCTAAGTTGGTTCAATTTAATCATATCTATTTCCTGGTTCATTCAGTCTATATCCCTGTACAAGTGATCATCCATCCAGCTAACTCTCAGCACCCCATATACTCTCTTTCATAACACTTATCTCAAGTGAGCTACTTACTTAACGTTTGTGTCACCCATGAGAGTTTTGTGGCAGTACAAACTCCAGCCATCACACTTCTATGTATTTACCCTCCTTGCAAGGTGAATTGTTGATACCTAACATTGTGTCAATCCTGAGCTGAGGCTGTAAAAAAGCTTTCATGTTTCCTCTTGCCTCTGCCAGCACTCCTAGATGAACATGTTTAGGCAAGCCCAGTAGTCACAGATGAAAGACAAATAAAAAGTAGAGAAGAGCCTAAATCAGCTGACATCCAGATATGTGAGAATGTCAGCAAAAATGGTGAATTGAGGACCTCTAAAACTCCTCTGCTCTTTTCCATAAAAGCAATAGGAATACTGCAAGAAATTATCATTATCAACATGACCAGTACCCTGTAAGTTAAAGGTTGCAGCATTCTGGAAAGCATTTATTCCAGAAAAATGCCTAAATCTTTATGAGAACAACAATCTTTATGACATTTTAGATCACCTTGTTTTTATGACCCCCCAGTTCCTGCTTCATGCTAACCATGCAAACTAACTGCCCATAATTAAAAGAAAACCAGTAACTTGGAAGCCACTGGAGAGGACATAATGGGATGCAGTTTTTTCAAGGTCCCATTCCCAGGGAAGTATCATTATTTGACTTGTTTGATGGTTCCTTGGATTACCCTATTCATAATGCTGTCTTTCCTTGAGTTTTCTTGGGACAAACAGCATTCTTCTCTGGCAGCTTTTGTTTCAAACCGTCAGAGGCAGTTGTTTAATATAATGGCTGACTAAGCTGGGAAAAGCGATTGATTGAGATGTTCATAGGGAGCTTTGAAAAGCTCTGACAGATTCCTGAAAATCTGGTAGACTTTGTGCATGTCCAGGAATGTGCATTCTCAGGAAATACCTGAGAAGGCTATAACTTTTCACCTATGGTTTATCTTGAGACTTAGCATGAGCACGAAATGAAAGTTAAGGTGAATACTACCCAGTTGAATGTTGAAGGCAGGTCCCAAAATGCACACCAAACCTATTAGCAAAGATATGAAACTTACTGGTTTCAAGCATTTGAGGAAATCTCTGTCTAGTAGCAGGCCACAAATTGAACTGACAACAACTTCTTTAGACACACACACACACACAAGTCATGACTTCAGGCAAGTCATAAACACAAGCATCAACAACAAGAGCAAATTCTGAGGAAGGGTCAGAATCTGATTTTTATAGTTGTTAAAGTATATTGTTCTAAATATCCAATTTTGATCAGAAAATTACAAGACATTCAAAAATTAAGAAAGCAAAACTCTTGCCCAGGGAACAAAGCGGTTAACAGAAATTGTCCCTAAGGAAGCCCAGATGTTGAATTTAAATTTTTCTGATTTTAAGTCAGCTGTTTTAAATACATTCAGAGCGGGAGAGAGAGATCTAAGATGGCTGATCACTAGCAGCTCGGGATTGTAGCTCCCAGTGAAAGCGCAGAGAACGAGAGAACGCCACACTTTCAGATGAATTTTTGTTGCTCATGCACCAGGAGATTCCCAGCGGAGGAGCCCCACAGGTTGCCAGCGCAACTCTTGTGGCCAGTGAGGTGGTTTTGCTGCTGCCTTGGTGCAGTGGTTCTTGGTGCAGAGTCAGAAAAGCACCATCAATTTTAACGCTGCTGTTTTGGCCGCCACAGTGGGTTGCTCAGATTTTAGCGCTGGGAATCAACAAGTTGGACGTCCACTCAGAAACCCAATTATAAAGATGGTTATTATAAAGACCACAGATGGATAAATTTATAATGAAGGGAAGAAAACAGCCTAAAAAGGCTGAGAATAGCCAAAATCAGGATGCCTCTCCCTTTACAGGGGATCACACTTCCTCATCAGCAACGGAACAAGGACTGATGGAGAACGAGTGTATTCATTAACAGAATCAGGCTTCAAAAGGTGGATGATAAGAAACTTCTGTGAATTAAAAGAACTTGTTCTAACCCAATGCAAAGAAACTAAGAACTTTGAAAAAAGGTTTGATGAAATGTTAACAAAAATACACAATGTAGAGAGGAATATAAGTGAATTAATGGAGTTGAAAAACACAACACGAGAACTTTGCGAACTATGCACAAGTTTTAACAGCTGAATCGATCAAGCAGAAGAAAAGATATCAGAAGTCGAAGACCAACTTAATGAAATAAAACAAGATGACAAGATTAGAGAAAAAAGGATAAAAAGAAAGGAGCAAAGTCTCCAAGAAATATGGAACTATGTGAAAAGACGTAATCTACCCTTGATAGATGGACCTGAATGTGACAAAGAGAATCAATTCAAGCTGGAAAATACGCTTCAGAATATTATTCAGGAAAACTTTCCCAGCCTAGCAAAGCAGGACAATATTCAACTCCAGATAATACAGAGAACACCACAAAGATATTCCTCAAGAAGACCAACCTCAAGGCACATAATCACCAGATTCACCAGGGTTGAAATGATGGAGAAAATACTGAGGGTAGCCAGAGAGAAAGGTCAGGTTACCAATAAAAGGAAGCCTATCAGACTCACAGCAGATCTCTCAGCAGAAACCCTACAAGCCAGAAGAGAGTGGGGGCCAATATTCAACATCCTTAAAGAAAAGAACTTTCAACCCAGAATTTTACATCCAGTGAAACTAAGCTTCATAAGCGAAGGAAAAATAAAATCTTCTGTGAACAAGCAAGCACTCAGAGATTTCATCACCACCAGGCCTGCTTTACAAGAGCTTCTGAAAGAACCACTGCACATAGAAAGGAACAACCAGTATCAGCCTTTCTAAAAAATACCAAAAAGTAAAGAGCATCAGCATAATCAAGAATTTACATCAATAGGCAAAACAGCCAGCTAACATTAAATGGCAGTATTAAACTCACATATATTATTATTAATTCTAAATTTAAATAGACTAAATCCCCCAATCCAAAGACACAGACAGGCAAAAAAAGCCAAAACTCATCAGTAAACTGCATCCAGATCCATCTCACATGCAAGGATACACAAAGACTCAACACAAAGGGATGGAGAAAGATTTACCAACTTAATGAAGAGCAAAAATAAATAAATAAATAAAAAGCAGGAGTTGCTTTAAAGCAACAAAGATCAAAAGAAGCAAAGAAGGATGCTATATAATGATAAAAGGATCAATGCAACAAGAAGAGCTAAAGATCCTAAATATATACGCACCCAATACAGGAATACCCAGATATATAAGACTTATAAAGAGACTTAGACTCCCACACAATAATAGTGGGAGACTTCAACATCAATATTAGACAAATCAATGAGACAGAAAATTAACGATATCCAGGATTTGAACTCAGATCCGGAACAAGTAAACTTAATTAACATTTATAGAACTCTCCACTTTAAATACACAAAATATACACTCTTATCAGTACCACATCACATCTATTTACAGGTTTAAATGAAATATTGGTTGGCTGCTTGTTTGTTATTTTCTTCCCTCATTTTTTTTCATGTCTCTATTATTAAGCACAATTATAGGCATACCCATATTTAGACTGCATTTTAGCCCAGGCAACACCCCCGTTCTCTCTCCCTCTTCCTCTTTCTCTTTCTTCCTCTCCTTCATTCTTTTTTTTTTTTAGAAAAAAAAAAATAAATTAAAAAAAAGAAGAAAAAGAAATATCATGCAACAATATTTATTAATGTATTTATTGAGATGGAGTCTCACTCTGTCACCCAGGCTGGAGTGCAGTGGTGCAATATCGGCTCACTGCAACCTCCGCCTCCCAGGTCCAGGTGATACTCCCACCTCATTCTCCCGAGTAGCACCCACCATCACGCCCAGCTAATTTTTGTATTTTTGTAGTTTAGTGGAGATGGGGTTTCACCATGTTGGCCAAGCTGGTCTTGAACTCCTGACCTCAGGTAAAAAATAAATAAATAAATATATTCAGGGCATTAAGGAAGGTCATACTTACAGAAATAAAAGAAAGTATACAATGTCTCATCAAATAGGAAATATCAATAAAGAGAGGAGTTATTAAAAAGGAACCCAATAGAAATTATGGAGTTAAAAACTACAATAACTGAAATGAAAAATCCACTAGAGGAGTTCAAAAGTAAATTTTAAGTGGGCAGGAAAAAGAACTAGCGAACTTGATGAGTGGTCAGTTGAGATGTATGAGCAGGTCCATAAAAGATCAGCAGTGCCACTCAGCTGAACCTCTCTTAGGTTAGCCAACTTCCAGCAAATCCCCATATTTGTGTGCTATATAGACACTTACTATTGTGATTCTCAGACCTGATGGTTATATGATATGCAGCATTTTTGTGGCCATAGTTAAGCAATACAGACTATAAGGATGGCCACTGATACATATATGCTGTTTACTGATATACCTCCAATATCTGAAACTTAATAGATAATTGTATCTAAACATTTGTTAAAATGATTTGTTTTTAATTGAAAAATGCCCTTTTAGTTTAACTTTAGTCTCCTCACTCATAGAATGAGCATATTAAAATGGTTTATAAAAGATTATTCTCAAGACTTAAATTGCCTAATTATTTAAAAGTTGTGAAAACTCCTTCTCAGCCTTAGCTGTGTAAGATGAAAAAGTTATACATAAATAATAGAAATATTTATTGAATATTCCTAATGCCAGATATTGGAAGTGATTGAAGAACAATGTTGACAAGTGATTCTCCTATGCTTAATTAAAAAGAAAATGTTGTATAAATGGGCTATAACTTGTTAATTTTCTCAAGGCATAACATTCCTAAATATTATGCACTCTCTGTCTTAGCTCTCCATTACACACCTAAAGGGCATACTTCAAGTAATAACAACTTTGTTTTCATAGTCAAATTTCAATAGTATTATTTCAGCCTCACTCCATATCATAGTTTTCTTCAAAAAGGTTATAGCATCTTGATAGAAAGTCAAACTGCATTTAACATTTAACTATAAAAGTGTTTTTTATTTGACAATAATTCTTTCAAATCTGTAATGTGAAACTTAGAAGGATTCAAATGTAATCTCTAAATTAATGTATAAGAACAAAACTCTGAGCTATTATCTGAGGTGTTATATTTTGAAATCCAATTCAATATTCAGAAATGATTTTACCCTTTAAGTTATTGACAGAAAGCATTGCTGATAAATGTATTTCTTCAAAATCACTTCATAATTTAAATTTAATATGTTATATCACATCTGTCTCTGGCATGGCTTCCCACTCTTAGCGTCAAGCTCTCTTGCTAGCTGCCTTGTCTTTGACTCTGTGGTGGTTGAGGGGAAATGTGCCTTCTTGGAAGCATAGAAGTCTTGACCATCTCATTTTCCTCCAAGAACTCTGTCTCTTTTGTCTGTTTCCTACCTCCTCAGATAGAAATAATCCAAGTAGTTTGTCAAGTATTATAGATTCATGATGTCTAAGTATGCTTAAGGTGAGAGTAAGATAACTTTTGTGTTTAGCACATTGCCTGACATGTTGAAGATTGCTTCATTGAATATTTACTATTCTTACTATTTTTTATCACTTATGAAAACTGAAAGGCAGAATTTGGAGCTCACTCTCTCTAGCTCAACCTGCTTCTTTTTTTAGTTTCCTATGTTCCATACTGACACATTCTTCAGACATGTTCATACATGTTCTCCACTCCAGGTCTAAAATATTATGCAATCTGACTTACTTGAAAATAAAATCTGACACTCCAATTTCAATTACTCATTTAAATTTTGTTTTCCCACAATTTTTTGTTGAATAATATTCATTATATCAATGTTCTGGTAATATTTAGCTGATCATGTTTAGCAAGAAATAAGTCTGATGAAAATTCTGTCTTCTTTCTTGACAATATTGTTTTTTTTTTCCATAAGTTATTTGGGTACAGGTGATATTTGTGCTTCTTTTATTTGGATGTGTAGATCGAGTTAGGCCAAGGAAGTTTTCCTCAATTATTCCCCAAAATATGTTTTCCATACTTTTAGAATTCTCATATTCCTCAGGAACATCAATTATTCCTAGATTTGATCATTTAACATAACCCCAGGCTTCTTGGAGTTTTCATGTTCTCTTATTCCTTTTTCTTTGTCTTTGTTAGATTGGATTAATTTGAATACCTTGTCTTCAAGCTCTGAATTTAATTCTTCTGTTTGTTCAATTCTATTGCTGAGACTTTCCAGAGCATTTTGCATTTCTAAAAGTGTGTCCAAAGTTTTCTGAATTTTTTATTGTTTTTTCTTTATCTATTTACTTGAATATTCCTCCCTTCTCTTCTTGAATTGTTTTTCTGGATTTCTTTGCATTGGGCTTCACCTTTCTCTGATGCCTCCATGATTAGCTTAAAAACTAACCTCTTGAATTCTTTTTCAGGTATATCAAGGATTTCTTCTTGATTTGGATCCATTGCTGGTGAACTAGTGTGATTTTTGGGGGAGTGTTGAAGAGCCTTGTTTTGTCATATTACCAGGGTTGGTTTTCCAGTTCCTTCTCATTTGAGTAGGCTCTGTCAGAGGGAAGGTCTAGGGCTGAAAGTTGTTGTTCAGAATTTTTTTTGTCCCACAGGGTGCTCCCTTTATGTAGTACTCTCCCCCTTTTCCTATGGATGCAGCTTCCTGTGAGCCAAACTGCAGTGATTATTATTTCTCTTCTGGGACAAGCCACCCAGCAAGTCTACCCGGCTCCAGGCTGGTACTGGGGGTTGTCTGCACAGAGTCCTGTGATGTGAACTGTCTATAGGCCTCTCAGCCATGGATATCAGCACCTGTTTTGGTGGAGGTGATGGGGGAATGCTACAGTTGATTTGGTGAGAGCTCTTAGCTTTGGTGGTTTAATGCTCTATTTTTGTGCTGGTTGATCTCCTGCCAGAAGGTGGCACTTTCCAGGGAGCATCAGCTACAGTAGTATGGAGAGGAGCCATCCGTGGGTGGGGCCTTAGAACTCCCATGATTATATGCCCTTTGTCTTTTGCTGCCAGGGCTGGTAGGGAAGGACCATCAGGTGGGGGTGGGGCTCAGTGTGTCTGAGTTCAGACTCTCCTTAGGCCCATCTTGCTACAACTGCTGTGGGGGATGGGAGTGAGATTCCCAGGTCAATGGAGTTGTGTACCTAGGGAGGATTATGGCTGCCTCTACCATGCAGGTTGTCAGGGACATGGGGGCAAGCTAGCAGTCACAGGCCTCTCCCATCTCCCATACAAACCAAAGGGCTGGTTTCACTCCCACCATGTCCCTGCCCTCAGTCTGGAGTCTGTTTCCAGGAGGTGGGTGAGACAGGCTTGAAAACTTGCCCCAGGATCCCTGCCTCCCAGATACAAAAGAAAAGGCATAGTTCTTCACCCACCCATGGAGTCTGCACACCGGACTTCCCCAAGTTCTGCCCATGAGGCTTCTCTCCCTGTTCAAACTGTTACAGTTAAGCTAGCAATTTCCTTCTCCCTGTGGAGCTTTACCCCCTGCTCTTCTGGCCACCCTCCCAATGGATCCCTGTGGTGCCAGGCAGGAATGGCCTGCTTGGGGACCCAGTGAGCTCCCAGAGCCTTTCTGCTGCTTCCTCTATTCCCGTAATTTGCTCCCTTCTCTGAATTGACTCAGCTCCTGGTAAAGTTGGAAACTTCTCCTGCAAACAGACCTTTAGTTTCTCCAGTGAGGATGTGTGTTTGGGAGAGGAGGGTCTCCCTTTCCCACTTCTGCAGTTTAGGCACTCACAGCCATGTTCCTGTCACTGCATGCCAACCCGGGTGTCTCCCAGGTTCTGTGGGAGCAGTCTGCTTCCTTCAGAGGGTCTGTGGGTCCTCTTGGGATTGCTGGTTTGTTCTTGCAGTCGATCTGGAGCTAAAATTCACAACGCGAGCCTCCGCATGATGCTCTGTCCAGAGCTGCAATCTAGTCCTAACTCCCATCCGCCAAAATGATCTGATATCTGTTTATTGGCAATATTTTTAGTTTACTTTGTTGAAGTTGTAGTTCCTTTACTTCAATTCTTCTATTTAATGAGTCACCAAATTCTGCTCATTATTCCTTTGAAGTCCTACCTATTCATCATTCTACCAGCAGAATGGTTTCACGATTTAGGGCTGGATTTGCATAACACTTTGCTACTTGATTGTTCTAATCTCAATCTTTCTCTAGTTAATTCTTCTGTCATTCATAATCTGACATATGAAATCTTATGTTTGTGCCCTCAAAGATCAATAAGAATGTCTATACCAGCTAGCTCTAGGGTGACCATCCATCACAGTGTGCCTGGAACTGAGGAGGTTCCCAGAAAGTGGAACTTTCAGTATTAAAAGCTGGAAATTCCCAAGCCAAACCAGGGCAGTCATTTTTGTTACCTGTGCATAACCAGACATGCTCTCAGTGGAGGCTTTTCTATGTTGTCAAATGAAATCTGATTTTTCTAGCTACACAAATATTGATGCCTTCATTTAGAGGTTTTATTTTAAAAAGTTAGATCCATCATACCAACTTTAGCGGAGAAAACTTGAGACTCAAAAATAATAACAAAAAAAATTGAAAGTAGTTATATGCAAAAAAAATTTACAGTCATTGTTGCTATTTAAATTTGATTCCAAAGGATGTGCTCTTAGTATTTCACTGTGCTACTTCAGATAGGTCCCTTCCTCTAGCTATATTCCATTTAAGAATAGGAGAAATAAAATGCATATTTTTAATTATGTTAAAAATGTGTTATCAACTATGTACAGGGCACAGTTTGAGTTGAAGAGGAAAAAGAGTCCAATTTTGCTGTGGAAGTAAATAAGAGAAAGTTTCACTGACAATGAGACATTAAACAAGACCTTAAAAATTAGAGAGTAAGATGGCTGGAATGCAGACAAGAATGAGCACAGAAACAAACATGTAGAGAGAGATTGCAGATCAAGGAAAAATCCAGATGAAAACCTCTAAGTTGAACACTGGAGATATGTTCAGGAAAGGTGAGAAAGTATCGTGGGATATCTTGAAAGTCAAGTTAGGAATCAGTGCTTTATCCTTTTATTTCAATTAGAATACCTAAACCCGAACATCTACATTTCCAGTACGATGAAGAAATGCCCTATGATTACTTAGCACCATTGTACCTGTGATTTAAGACTTACCTACATTGACACCTAAAATGGGCTGCAGACAAGTGGAGAGTAATCTGGAGCCTCATTAGATGGCTATGCCCATAATCCAATTGAGAGAACTCAGTGGGGCTAGGCATGGTGGATCACACCTTAAATCCCAGCACTTTGGGAGGCAGAGGCAGGCAGATTGCTTGAGCTCAGGAGTTCAAGACCTGCCTGGGCAAAATAGCAAAACCCCATTGCTACAAAAAAAATACAAAAATTAACTGGGTGTAGGGGTGCATTTCTGTAGTTCCCGTGTAGTCCCAGCTACTTGGTAGGCTGAGAAAGGAGGATCACTTGAGCCTCAAAAGTTGAGCCATGTTTGTGCCACTGCGTGTCAACCTGGATGACGATGTAAGACCCGTCTCAAAAAAAAAAAAAAAAAAGAATAAATGAAGGAGAAAATACCATGGTACCCTATTTATCAGGCATAATTAATGGGACTTAAAGACAGATTTTTGAGGCTCAGTCATTTTTCTACCTGACATAATCTTTTCTTTCTTTCTTCTTCTTTTTTTTTGAAACAAAGTCTGGCTCTGTTGCTCAGGCTGGAGTGCAATGGTGCGATCTTAGCTCACTGCAATCTCCATCTCCTGGGTTCAAGCGATTCCTCTGCCTCAACCTCCTGGGTAGCTGTGGTTACAGGCACCTGCCACCACTTCCAGCTAATTTTTTTTTTTTTTGTATTTTTAGTAGGGATTGCATTTCACCATGTTTGCCAGGCTAATCTTTAACTCCTGAACTCGAGTGATTTGCCTGCCTCAGCCTCCCAAAGTACTGGGATTACAGGCTTGGCCACCTTGCCCGGCCACCTTACACGATCTTTAAGCAAACATTTATTAAATGATTATTGGGAAATAAGCATTAGGCTGAATGCAGAGAAACAAATGTAAAAAAATCCCTTTCTTCAAGAAGTACATAGTCCAGAGGGGAGTGAAAAAACAGGCAAATATATTGTATTTAAGTCTTAAAGTTTCTAAGTTATGTCAAACATTGATGATAGATACTCAATCCATCTTGGGGAATCCAGAAAAGCTATTCTGAAAAAACCAGGCCTGAAATGATTTATAATGTGAACAGCAGGAGTTAAGATACTTATAAAGGAAGAGTGACATAAGAGATAAAAAGGGGACAGAACTTCCAGGCAAAGTGATCAGCAAGAGGATTGTGGAGCTCTGCCTTTTACATTTTTAGAGCAATGATGAATTGGCAGGAGATGAGACTAGAAAGCAGGATGTGTAAGCAGGATCAAGATAATGGAGAAATATTGTAAGCCATGTTGAGGAACAGCCTGTCTCCTCTTGAAAATCACAAAGCACTGTAATGGTATTACAATTAAAAAAAAAAAAAAAGCAGAATAATGACATGGTCAGCATTACTTTTTAAAGAGTATCTGCTAGAAGTCCTATAGGCAATATTCCTATAACTAGGTCAAAGCTAGAGGCAAGGAGACTAGCCAGCAGGCAATTTCTATACATTGGAAGAAAAGGGGAATGCAAGATGATTGGATCCATGCTAATATTGCATTTTCAAGGTCTCGGCCTGTAATTCCACATGCAAATGTTATGATATTTGGTGGCTTAACCTCATAATCAGTATTTTACTTGAATCCTCTTTCATTTTACCTTAAACAGTGTCACTCTTCTCAGTAACAGAACAGTCTGAAGGAAGAGTTAGTAGTGTTACATTTTAGGAAAGCATAGCTAACAGGGCAAACCAGGCTTTGGGATCCTATTTCAAATCTAGGGTAACTGCAATGCAATTTAAAATACAAATAAGCCCCCAAATGAGGATTCTCTGTGCTTTATAATATTTACCTCTCCTTTGGAGTTGATTCCCCTTTCCCAAAAGAGTGATTATATGCAGACCACAAGTTTTGATATCATAGAATAGAATTTATTTGGGAACAAAATGATGGAATGAAAAATAATCTTTTTGCAGCAAAATCTCTACAGACAACTAGAGGGCCTGCTTTTCTTTGAAAGAGCAGGTTCGTTGTTCCTTGTAAACTCAGTGGAAAACACATATAAAGAGTAGAGGGTCATTTTTCTTTGGATTTAAAAAATTAAAATGCTTTTATGGAAATAAACGTGTTTGAAAAATGAGATATGAAAGTGATAAATTAATGTTTAGGTTTCTAACTGACTTTCTTATTCTATTCCCTATGTCTTATAAGAAGTGTTAGACTTTAATAAGAGTGCTAACCCATTGAAATCGGATTAAGGATTCCCAGCAGACAGTGTCGTGATTCCAGAAAAAAAACAAAAACAAACAAAACTCTAGGTTAGACATGTTTCATAATGATTGATACTATGTTGCTATGTTAGAAAAGATCAACTAATAACTATGCTAAGTATTAAGAAGCAAAGACTAGATGATCTTTAAAAAAAAGAAAGAAAAATATAATGTTTATATTTAAAGGTTGGGACACAAATTAAGAGTTTTCCCATTGTGACACAAGAGGACGTAAGAACTAAAATATGAACCCAGCTTTTCTTAAAAGTTTGGTTTCCTTCAATATACAAGAAAATTATGTTCTAAATTCTAATAATTGCTCTTTTCAGAGAGAAATGGAACATAACACTTCCTACATTAAGACAAGAATTTCCTGATTAATCAATCTTTTCAGCAAGATTGAAGCAGTGATTAAATGATGCCATAGCAAAAATGAGGTGAATTGGAGTCCAAGTGCTCAGCCAGACTCACTCACTGTCTAAGGGACTCTCTCTGAGCTTCAGCATTATAATTCGCACATTTCAAATTTGAGCAGCAAGAAAATAAAAAATCACAACATGTCATGTGTCTTCAGGAATGGACGTGAATAGTTAAAACTGTACTGAAAGCTAACAGCCACTGAACTACTGGACAAAAAGTTTGACAACTATCCAAAACACTATAAGGTATGTAGGTAATTTAAAACACTGCCATTGGCAGGATTCTGTTACTTAATCAGTTAATAACAAAATAACTACTTTAACAATTAAGCTGTTTAAAAAGGTCCAGGGGCCAAATAAAAAAAAAGCAACCCGTCAGAATTATCAAAGACTATCAAATGCCTTTCAAACAACCTGGAATCAGGGATAATAAATGGTTTTGAGACAGCTGGGAAAATCTAGGGACAGCTGAGATAGAAAAGGGTAGTGGTAGAGGAGAGAAAGAGAAAATAATAGAATAGGAAAAGTATAGTTTCTGCTTTCAAATTACAAAAATAGTTTTCTTCATTTCAGATTCATGGATAACAACCATAAAGCCACCCCTAAACAGCAAAAAAGTAGTCTATCTATATAAGGTACATTAGAAATAGAGCTATTTCAGTATAGATGTATTACGTACCATTCTTATTTCAATTATGAACACAAATCACTCAAATTCTTATTCACACTCATGGAGCCTGCAGTTGCATAGGAAGGAGAAGCCATATGTATTAGTATCTATCTAAACTTTGAGATATTTTCCATCTGAGGAAATGTCATACAACAGTTAGAAACCTGGAGAAGAATTTCAGGAAGGCTGCATGGAGGAGGTGGTTTCTACATGTCTACATTCTATGTATGCTTCAAACATTAGTTCCTCCTTCACTTGGCTCTCATTCTTCTCCTTCCTGCCACCATGGGAAGAAAGATACATGTGCTTCTCTTTGTGCCATGATTGTAAGTTTTGTGAGGCCTCTCCAGCCCTGCATAACTGTGAGTCAGTCAAACCTCTTTTCTTTATAAATTACCCAGTTTCAAGTATTTCTTCATAGCAGTGTAAGAGCAGACTAATAAAAGGAGGAAACAATATTATGTTCCTTTCTTTTTTCTTTATGTTCCTCTCAGTGTGAAAACAGTAAGGTTTCAGTCTGTAGATTTTCCACCAGCTGCAGAATCAACCCCATCACTTCCCTTTCACTCCCTTAAGATACAGCAGAACTAACTGATTGGCATCCGCCTATTTCCCAAACACAGGGCCCTTTCTCTGAGCTCAGAAACATACCAGCACCTTCTGGCCAGTACCCTCTTCCAGAGGCCTGAGTCTCAGTTGCACAGGGCTCCACTTTCAAGCTTCTGTGTTTCAATAATTCTTCTCCCGGTTCTCCCAGTCTCAGGGATAGTATCTGCTTCCTGAGTTTGTTCCCTCTGTAATATTTTAGTATTCTCTTCTTCCTTTTCAGTTTGTCAATACCTAGCTGACAATAGTTTATTTTGTGTAAAATCTTTTATGTTAAAATAAATGTATAGTCTGTGCTTCCTGACTGGTTTCTGCCTGATGCAGTGATGATAATTTTTTCCAATGCAGTTTTGTTTGTATAATTTTACCTCAGGCACTCACACCTCAAACACTTTCAATGAATATTTACTTGTCTATTATACATGGGATATTTGTGTGTTGGGCACAATGCCAGAAATCTCATCTTTTGATTCAGTAGTGCGTTCAGCGTATCAATATTGTTAAAAAAAAAAAAAAGTTCTATAGTAGAAAGACAAAGACCTAGATTCACAGAACACATCTTTCCAGGAAATTATATGTTCTATTTGTGACATTGAGAACTGTTAGAAGTTTCTGAATAATCATTGTCTGGAATACAAATAGAAAATCACATCTCTAGAAAAGACACCTTATCTCATTTACTTCCAAACTCTCAATTAGACTTTGTGGAAATAGGTATTTTATTAGTTAGGGTTTCTCCAGAGAAACAGGACCAGTATAGCAATGTGTTTTTTTTAATGAAGGAAATATGCTACAGGAAGAGTTGTTAGGCTGTTTCATTGTTTGGACATCATAGCGTGCACTTACACAAACCTAGATGATATAGCATGCTGCATACATAGACTATTTGGTATAGCCTATTTCTCTTATGCTACAAACCTCTATAGCATATTGCTGTACTGAATACTGGAGGCAATATCTGTGTATCTAAAATAGTTAAAGACAAAAGGTGCAGTAAAAATAAGGTATAATAGATAAAATATAGTACATCTATATAGGACACTTACAACAAATGAAGCTTGCAGGACTGAAAGTTGTTCTGGGTGAGTCGGTGAGTGAGTGGTAAGTGGTTGTGAAGCCCGAGGACATTACTGCCTACTACCCTAAACTTTATAAACGCAACACTTAGGCTGCACTAAATTTACTTTTTAAGTTACTTCTTCAATAATTAAGTGACTTTTATTGAAAGTCAAAAAATTGCAACTTATTGTAATTTTTCACTTTATAAACTGTTTAATTTAAAAACACCTTTTACTCTTTTGCAATAGCACTCAACGTACAGTACAGATACATTGTATGGCTGCACAAAAAAAATTTTTTTTAATGTCCTTTTTCTGTCAGCCTTGGTCATTTTTTTTTTAAACATTATTTTGTTTTACTTTTTAATTTTTTTTTTTGTTAAAAACTAAGACACAAACACACATATTAGACCTACAAAATGTTAGGATCATCAATATCATCTGCACATTTTGTTCCACTGGAAGGTCTTCAGAGGCAATAACATGAGTGGCGCTATCATCTCCTATGAGAGCAATGCCTTCTTCTGGAGTACCTCCTGAAGGACCTGCCTAAGGCTGTTTTACAGTTAACTGTTTTCATGAACAGAGGGAATACACTCTAAAGTAATAATAAAAAGTATAGTATAGTAAACGCAGAAGCCAATAACATGGTTGTTTATAGTTACTATCAAGTATTGTAAGTATTATGTACTGTATGTAATTATATGTGCTATACTTTTTTTTTTTTTTTTTTTTTGAGACAGAGTCTCACTGTCACCCAGGCTGGAGTGCAGTGGTGCAAACTTGGCTCACTGCAACCTCCACCTCCCGGGTTCCAGTGAATCTTCTGCCTCAGCCTCCTTAGTAGCTGGGATTACAGACGCACACCACCACGCCTGGCTAATTTTTGTATTTTTAGTAGAGACAGGGTTTCACCATGTTGGTTAAGCTGGTCTCGAACTCCTGACCTTGTGATCTGCCCGCCTTAGCCTCCCAAAGTGCTGGGATTACAGGCATGAGCCACCACGCTCGGCTATGTGCTATAATTTTATACAACTAGCAGTACAGTTGGTTTTTTACACCAGCATCCCACAAACACATGAGTAATGTGTTGCTATGATGTTATGATGAAATCACCAGGTGATAGGAATTTTTCAGTTCTGTTATAATCTTTTGGGATCACCATGGTATTTGCTGTCTGGCTGTCATTGACTGAAACGTGCTACCTCTGACTGTATGCACACATAGAGACAGAAGGAGAAAGAGACGGATTTATTATGACTAATTTGCTCTTGTGATTATGGAGGGTAAGCAGTCCCGAGATCTGTCATCTGCAAGCTGGAGACCCAGAAAAACCATTGGTGTAATTCAGTCCAAGACTGAAAGCCTGAGAACCAGAGAAATTGATGGCATATATAAATCCACCAAATAGACCTTAATTTAAATCTCTGTGTCATTTACCAGTCAGTTGGTCTGGGACAATTTCACAGGATAGTTTAAACATGAGTTCTCTTGTTACTTCTCCTAATAATCTTGCTAGATGTTTTTAAAATGTTTAGCATCGGTCTAGCAAAGAGCAGGGGCTCTTGCTGCCTTGGCCTCCTGAAGTGCTGGGATGACAGACATGAGCCACCACGTCTGGCCAGAAGCCTTTTCTAAAAACCTTTTGCTACTGTATGGCTAACATTGATTGAGCACCTGCTCTTTGCTAGATCCATGCTAAACATTTAGAAAACATCTAGCAGGATTCTCAGGAAAAATAACAAGAGGACCCATTTTTTGACTATCCTGTGACATTGTCCCAGACACCTGACTAGTAAATGACACAGAGCTTTACATTAAGGTCTTTTTGGTGGATTGGGAAAATATGGGCTTTGGGAGCTAACTGCCTCATTCTTACCTGGTCAGATCAATAAACACACTTCAGAAATGTATTCAAGTATAACATATATGCAATAGCAGGCTAATATCACCTTTATTTTGAAAAATATATTTATCTTTACTACTAGGAATGGATGTATGCAGCTGTTTTATGAAGGTTTAAACTTAAGGAGACAGAAAAATTTCATGACAATAGAGGTTGTTCAATGATTGTAATTTTTCTGTAAAATTTCCAGTAGAATTAAAGAAAGATCCAATAAAAATCACAGAACAGGCAGAAAGCTCTATAAACTTACTTTTGTCTAGGAGTCAGGAAGGAGAGGTATACAAAATTAATTGTAAGAGGAGTTTTCAGAGGCCTAAATATTTCATTTAAAAGTCTAAATTCAAAGTTAAAACAATGATACTATGGGCCACATGTGATATATAGATAGACATATACAGAGAGATGTAGATAGAAATATAGATCTAGATAGACATATTTATTTAATTTTTATTCAAGCCAGGTAATTCTCTTCTTCCTAAATATAAAACATATTTCTGCCTAAATTAATCACAGTAATATTATCTATTTTTCTATTTTTAACAAATGTTGCCTTTTAAAATAATTCAATAATACATTTTTTTTCATTTTATTTTAGATAAAAATTCTTAAAACCAGATGATTGGTCTTAATTAATTCTTATCACAGAGACATCTTCATTGTAAAGTATTTTTCACAGATGAGCAGTATTATATAAGCTCCTTTGTTTACGGAATTACTAAAAGAATGATTTTTCATGAGGGAAACAGTCAGTATAATTTTATCTTTTATTTCTTCAACTTCCTTGGCAGTTAAAAGCAATTATAACATTTAGGCTATTGAGTATTCACTGAAGCAAGAGACATGTTTGTTTTAAATGCTTGTGTTTTCAAAAAAATGAATTTTTCAGGATTTTTATGTACTGCAGTGTTTAGTTTCAAAATAAATATTGCAAAGTCCACGTTTGTCAGTAGGCTCTCCATGTGCATGCATAAAACTTGCACTCACCATCAAAACATCCAGTGGATGGAAGTTTTTATTTTATTTCATTTTATTTTCGAGACAAGGTATTGCTCTGTTGCCCAGGTTGAAGCACAGTGGTGCTGTTATAACTCACTGCAGCCTCAAATTCCTGGGCTCAAGTGATCGTCCCACCTCAGCCTCCCAGGTAGCTAGGACTACATGTATGCATCACCAGACCCAGCTAACTTGTCTTCATCTTTCTTTTTCCTACCCTGCTTCCCATCTTACCCAGCTAAAATATCAAGTGAAATTACCAGGAAACATTTTCTTTCAGAGATAGATGAAGAATTAATGCCTCAATTAGATTTCATCTAGGAAAGATAATATAATTATGACCTATATATTTTGAAAAAATCTTTGAGAAAAGGAAGTACAAACTATGGCATGTTCTCTCTCTCTCTTCCTGTCTCTCTGTCTCTCACACACAAACACACACACACACACACTAATAAATCTATAATAAAATTAAATTTCTTGGAAGAAAAGTTTTCGGTCACAGTTTCTACAGTATGAACAAGACTGAGTGTAGTGTTGTTACTTAGTAGCTTCAATTTTCAGAGCAACTCTTCAAGGGTGGCTGAGCAACATCACATCGTTAGTGAATGATGAAGACACTTGGAACACAGGTTGTCTGACTCTAGGAGCCAAAGTGACTTACCTTACATTAGTCTCATTTCTTCCCAACTAAAGACTATGTATTAACAGAGTTTTTACTACTTTCTGAATTCACAAATGATTTTTATATGGTTTCAAGTAAAATGAGTAGATTCATTTTTACCTAAATATATCATTAGACAAATAAATTCAAATTCATCAAATAACCTGGTGTGTGTGTGTGTGTGTGTGTGTGTGTGTGTGTGTTCAAGTTATATTCTGTTTATACAAAGGCATTGCTTCTCCCTTTATTGGCTGGATGATTAAACAGGCTGTTTCTTCCTCTGTTTCTTCAAGTTATCATGGATATTTGTCTGGTCAAATGTATTGATTTATCCATCTGAGTTTATTCTATTTGTGGAATATAGTTCACTGCCTTATGCCATGATTAACCTCTGTAACAGCTAACATTTTAAAATATAAACAATAGTGTTATTTTCTAAGTAAGCATTGAATATGGTATGATAGCTTTCATTTTCCTTTTTCTGTTCAAACTCTCCTTCACCTCCCCCTAATCCACAAACTCTATCAGAGAAAGAAAGGGAGAAGTTGAGGAGGAAAGAGGGGATAGTAGAGGCAATAACTTTTATAATGTTTCAAAGCTGATTTATTCATTCACTCAGGAAATATTTAATGAGTGACTTCTATGTTTCAGGCACAATGCTGGAATAAATGTTACTATGTTAAGCAAAAACAATACATTATTTTACATGCTTATTTATAAATTCATTAAATTGCATGTATTTCTTTCATACAACATGTTTTCAAGTATATATACACATTGTGGAATGACTAAATCTAGCTAAAGGTATGCATCACCTCACATAGTTATTTTTGTGGTAAGAACACTTAACACTTTCTTAGCATAGATCAATTATTATAGACCTTATAAAGGCACTTAAAATCTTCTATAGAAAGATGATGGAAGGCAAAGAAATGCATGATGCTTAATAAGTGCTTTAGTAATTTTCTGAGAGCAAAACATTTTTTCCTGTCAAATATATAAACCAATTGTAAAGTATACTTACGTTCTGAATTAAGAGTTTTGAAATATTTTAAATTATTTATTCAAGGCAACCAATTAAGCCCATGAAGAGACACTTTTCATAAAAGAGATACATTGATAATGACTCTATGAAAAGCATCTGTATGGTATTTTGATCACAATTTGAGAATCTACTCTATCAGTTGCAGAATAAGAAATGTGTTTTCTAGTTATTGTTGCTCAAGCAGCATTGAATGCAGCCTAAGGGACAAAGAATGTGTGTGACCATCAAGCATGGCCCACTCTGCACTTGAATTTCTGCTCAACTCTCAGTGTCTCACATGCTACAATTCAGTAGTGAGTGAATGACAGCTTGAGTGTTGAATGTCAGTATAGAAGTCAATCTTCGTAAGTTGTAAATATACCACCAGGTGTGAAAGTGCCACCATTTTATTTCTGAACTTGTAACAATCAATGCAATATTATTTTTCTCCCAAAACAAATCATTATTGGGATTCCTCACCTCTCCCAATTGTAATCAGGAGTTATAATTGTCTCACACTTCTGAATCAAGTGAATCACTTCAAATTGCACAGGAATAGCTCTGCTGTGTGAAGTAATACAACAGTTTACCCTTGTGCCATTCAATCGTAGTATGAAATAGAACATGCTATTTCTCCCTGAACATGTTACAACTAGTCCAGTCATCTGAAAAGGCAGATAACTCCAGATCAGTAAGGCTGGACTGTGGCTTTTATGAACAAGTTAATAGACAGAGACAAGAGAGAAAGAGAGAGGGAGAATATGAATGTGTGAGATGCGTGGTGTGTGTGTGTATGTGTGTGTCAATCAGAAGAGAGATTAATCAGTAATTAGCCTGGTTCACAGGAATTGATTTGGGGTGGAGAAGGGGCAGGAAAGTAATGGTGACTAATGCCCTTTGAAACAACATTCTTTGGAGGTTGTACATTGATTCAAGGGCAAACCTGTCAGGTTCCAGTACTTTCAATCACCCAACACAACAGCAAGTAAATATCATTGTTGTGGTGCATCTATGAAATAAGTCCATTCCAGGGCATGCAGACAATTGTGGCTCTACTATAGAATGCTGAGTTACACCAAGGTGACACTAGCAGGTGGACCACCTCATGGAACACTGTCCTGATTCATTACAGTTGCTTCTTATTTTGAGTTTAAAATACTACATTTTGAAAAATCGATTTTATAAAATTACATTTAAAATATTTGTTACATAGGTATATGCATGCTATGGTGGTTTGCTGCCTCCATCCCTGCTTCACCTACATTAGGTATTTCTCCCGATGTTATCCTTCCTCGATCTCCCCACCCCCTGCTATCCCTCCCCTAGCCCACAACCTCCCAATAGACCCCAGTGTGCGATGTTCCCTCCCTGTGGCCATGTGTTCTCATTGTTCAACACCCACTTACGAGTGAGAAGATGCATTGTTTGGTTTTCTGTTCTTGTGTCAGTTTGCTGAGAATGATGGTTTCCAGCTTCATCAATGTCCCTGCAAAGACATGAACTCATCCTTTTTATGGCTGCATAGTATTCCATAGTGTATATATGCCACATTTTCCCTGTCCAGTCTATCCTTGATGGGCATTTGGGTTGGTTCCAAGTCTTTGTTATTGTAAACAGTGCCACAATGAACATACATGTGCATGTGTCTTTATAATAGAATGATTTATAATCTTTTGGGTATATATGCAGTAATGGGATTGCTGGGTCAAATGGAATTTCTATTTCTATATCCTTGAGGAATCACCACACTGTCTTCCACAATGGTTGAACTAATTTACACTCCCACCAACAGTGTAAAAGTGTTCCTATTTTTCCACATCCTCTCCAGCATCTGTTGTCTCCAGATTTTTTAATGATCACCATTCTAACTGGCGTGAGATGGTATCTCAGTCCTGCATGATCTGCACACATACCCCAGAACTTAAAGTATAATAAAAAAATAAATAAAATATTTATAATTCAAAAGCAAGAATGTAACTATCAAATATTAGCCATTCAGTGAATACTGGGTATTAGTAAGCTTTTTACACATGATCTTTTTACAAATAACTACTATGTTTGTTGGTAACTCATTAATATTACCAAAAACAAAAGCTGTATGAGTTAGGCACTATTATTATTATTAATGCTTAACCAGTGAAGAAACCTGAAACTCAGAAAGTTTCTCCCTGTGTGACATTGGGCCAGAAGTTGTAAAGCTAAGATTTAGCACCAAGTTTGCTGATGCCGAAGACTAACTTCTTATTATGTTATTTCTACCGAAGACCAACTTCGTGTTACTATGTTATTTCACTAGGATTCAATAATATTTCAAATGTGAAATTGACTTGAAAATAAATCACAGGTCTACTGACTGAGTGAAGGCTACCCTCCTCAGATAAACAAGCTCCAAGCAGACTTTTATACACGTGATACACAAGTTGCTTGTGTATTATGGTAGATATAGCTTGGGATGAAGAGACAGATTAAGTGATTGATGACCTTTGATTTTTACCACAAAGTATCTGTGTACAATATCTTGGAGTCTCACTGGATGGGATTCAGTTTCTTTTTTTTTATCATTTATGATAATAAGAATACTAATTAACAATAAGATCATGCTTACTAACTGCAGGAGCCTATTTACCCTAATGAGTATCAGAAATCGATACAACCTTATCATTTTCTTGCTAAGAAACTTTCATGATTTTTTTTTTCTGTGTATGTGTGTGTAAAAGGTAATTTGTTGGATCTTAGCACAGCTAGTTTTTATTTTTCTTTATCAAAGAAGTCACAGATGGAGAAGCCATAAACTATTTTGACAAGTATTTTTATGAGATAAAATGTCATATCCCATTACTCATTTCTGTAGTGAAAATAAATAATTTGATAGGCAATTATAGTTTTCTTCTGTGTGCTCTTTTGGGAGATGAGACCATTGAAGTTACCTGTGGATCAATAACACTCGTTATGTTGTGAGCAGCCTTGTCATAACACAATGCCTAGGAAAGTGTCTTTTGGAGCTAAATTTAGCTTTGGGGAAATAGTATAAGAAAGCGGGGGAACTTCTAGCTGTGACAGAGTTTCTGAGACCAAACTTTCCTTCTTCACACACACACACACACACACACACACACACACGGAAAATGGGACAAACTGTATAAAACAAAACAACTACTTCTAGAAAGTGGGAACAGTAGGGAGCACAGGAATGTGATATTTGAGAAAAGGAAGTATAGGGTGAATTCTACAATCACTCTAGCTTTCTTCCTGGGAGCACTTTACGGACCTTGCTGACAGGAGGGAAGACATAATAAAAACACGGTGGCCTTTCTGAGTTGAAGCGACAGAGATAGGAGCTCAGTAAGGCTCAGACAGCTGGAATATATAAAGCAGAGTACAGAGAGAAGGGGTCTACATGTGGTTTTTGTCTTTGGTTCTGTTTATGTGGTGGATTATGTTTATAGATTTGTGTATGTTGAACCAGCCTTGCATCCCGAGGATGAAGCCTACTTGATCATGGTGGATAAGCTTTCTGATATGCTGTTGGATTCAGTTTGCCAGTATTTTATTGAAGATTTTTGCATCAATATTTTCATAGATTTTGGCCTGTAGTTTTCTTTTTTAGTTGTGTCTCTGTCAGGTTATGGTATCAGGAGGATATTGGTCTCATAGAGTTAGGGAGGATTACCTCTTTTTGTATTGTCTGGAATAGTTTCAGGAGGAATGGTACAAACTCCACCTTTGTGCATATGGTAGAATTTGGCTGTGAGTCTGTCTGGCCCTACCACTTTTTTTGGTTGATAGGCTCTTAATTGCTGCCTCAGCTTCTGCCCTTGTTATTGGTCTATTCAGGGTTTGAACTTCTTCCTGGCTTAGTCTTGGGAGTGCCAAGTGTCCAGGAATTTATCTATTTCTTCCAAATTTACTAGTTTATGTGCATAGAGTTGTTTGTAGTAATTTCTGATTGTAGTTAGTATTTCCGAGGAATCAATGGTGATCTCCCCTTTATCATTTTTTTTTTTTTTTGAGATGGAGTTTTGCTCTTGTTACCCAGGCTGGAGTGCAATGGCGCGATCTCGGCTCACCGCAACCTCCGCCTCCTGGGTTCAGGTGATTCTCCTGCCTCAGCCTCCTGAGT
>NW_016107466.1:5050566-5052178 GCF_001604975.1 Cebus imitator | reverse complement strand
TTTCTCATGTGGGCATTTATTGCTATAAATTTCCCTTTAAACACTGCTTTAAATCCCATAGTTTCTGGTACGTTGTGTCCTCGTTCTCATTGGTTTTGAAGAACATCTTTATTTCTGCCTTCATTTCATTGTTTATCCATTCATCATTCAGGAACAAGTTGTTCAGTTTCCATGTGATGGTACAGTTTTGAGTGCTATTCTTAATCCTGAGTTCTAATTTGATTATGCTATGGTCTGAGAGATTGTTTGTTATGATTTCTGTTCTTTTGCATTTGCTGAGGAGTGATTTGCTTCCAATTATGTATTTAGTTTTGGAGTAAGTGTGATGTGGTGCTGAGAAGAATGTATATTATGTAGATTTGGGGTGGAGTTTTCTGTAATGTCTATTAGATCTGCTTGGTCCAAATCTACATTCAAGTCCTGGATATTCTTGTTGACTTTCTGTCTCGTTGATCTGCACAATATTGTTAGTGGAGTCTTACAGTCTCCCACTATTATTATGCAGGAGTCTAAGTATCTTTGTAGGTCATTAGGAACTTGTTTTATATATGCATTGGGTGCATATATATTTCAGATAGTTAGCCCTTCTTATTGCATTGATTACCATTATGTAATGCCCTTCTTTGTCTCTTTTGATCTTTGTTGATTTAAATTCAGTTTTATCAGAGACTAGGATTGATATCCCTGCTATTTTTTGCTCTCCATTTGCTTAGTAGATCTTCTTCCATCCCTTTATTTTGAATCTATGTGAGTCTTTGCACAGGAGATGGGTCTCCTAAATACAGCATACTGTTGGGTCTTGACTTTTTATCCACTTTGCCAGTCTGTGTCTTTTGATTGGGGCATTTAGGCCATTTACATTCAATGTTAATCTAGTTATGTTTGAATTTGATCCTGCCATTTTGTTACTGGCTGGTTGTTTTGCCCATTAGCTGATGCAGTTTATTCATTGCTTCATTGTTCTTTACCATTTGGTACATTTTTGCAGTGGCTGGTACTCATTATTCCTTTCCATGTTTAGTACTTCCTTCAGGAGTTCTTTAAGGCAGGTTTTGTAGCGACGAAATCTCTCAGTTATTGCTTGTCTGTAAAGGATTTTATTCCTCCTTCACTTACGAAGCTTAGTTTGGCTGGATATGAAATTCTGGGTTGTAAGTTCTTTTCTTTAAGGATGTTGAATATTGGCCCCCACTCCCTTCTAGTTGCAGAGTTTCTGCCAAGAGATCCACTGTGAGTCTGATGGTCTTTCTTTTGTGGGTGACTCAATCTTTCTCTCTGGCTACCCTTAGGATTTCTTCCTTTATTTCAACCCTGGTGAATCTGATGATTATATGCCTTGGGGTTGCTCTTCTTGATGAATATCTTTGTGGTGGTCTCTGTATTTCCTGGATTTGAATGTTGGCCTGCCTTGTTAGGTTGGGGAAGTTCTCTTGGATAATATCCTAAAGAGTGCTTTCCAACTTGGATTCATTCTCCCAGTCACATTCAGGTATGCCAATCAAATGTAGATTAAGTCTTTTCACATAATCCCATAATTCTTAGAGGCTTTGTTCATTTCTTTTCACCCTTTTTTCTCTAATCTTGCCTTCTTGTTTTATTTCATTGATTTGAT
>NW_016107466.1:5020353-5050521 GCF_001604975.1 Cebus imitator | reverse complement strand
TTGATCAATTCGGCTGTTGAAACTTGTGCATGCCTGGCAACGTTCTCGTGCTGTGTTTTTCAGCGGCATCAAGTCATTTGTGTTCTTCTCTAAGCTGGTTATTCTAGTTAGCATTTCATCTAACCTTTTTTCAAGGTTCTTAGTCTCTTTTCATTGGGTTATAACATGGTCTTTTAACTCAAAGAAGTTTGTTATCATCCACCTTTTGAAGTCTGCTTCTGTCAATTTGTCACACTCATTTTCTGTTTTATTTGGTTCTCTTAATGGTGAGGAGTTGTGATCCCTGGGAGGGGAAAAGGTGTTCTGGTCTTTGAAGGTTTCATCCTTTTTGTACTGTTTTTTCCCCATCTTCATGGATTTATTCCCCTTTGATCTTTGAAGTTGGTGATTTCGGGAGAAATCTCTGAGTGGAAGTCCTTTCTGTTGCAGTTGGAGCTATACCTTTTTTGGCCTGTAGAGGCACTGCTGAGCTGTCTCAGATTCTGTCACGTTGCTGGGTGGGTGCTCTTCCCTGGGGTTTGTTTGCAGGTGAGATTAGCCCTGCCTTCCCAATGGCGGTTCTCCTTCCCTGAGCTCGATTTTCCTGGGTGGGGTCAAACTGGTGTATTTGCTACCAAGCTTTCTGCTGCGAGGGCTTCAGTTTGAGTTTTGTGGGTGGTGGGGCTTGCCAGGCCTTATGACCTGTTTCCCTGCTATCAACTCTGCCTCTTTCTGTGGGATGGCTTCTGTCCCACTGCTGCTAGTCCAAGTCTCCACCCAGGTGCAGCTGACAACTTGTGGCACCAGGTGGGAGCTGTTGCTCAAATTTGTATCAACATCCCATGGCGCCCCTTAGTCTGGCAGGGCTCTCATGGACCATGGGTTGGAGGAGGGATGAGGTAAGCTCAGGATCTGAATAGGAGCACCGAGGGGGTGAAGTCCCCCAACACTCCAAGCCGGCTGCATGTTCCAGGTGGGGATGTGCCCCACCCTATCTTGGTTTATTCTCCCTGGGTGGCTCTCATCCTGCTTTGGCTCCCTCCCTGGGCTACTTACAGAGTCCTTCCAGTGCCCCCAAAATGAACCCAGCACCTCACTTGGAATGATGAACTCCTCTAGCCCTCTGTGTCTCATTTGCTGGGAGCTGCATTCCTGTGTTGCCTCCTCTCAGCCGTCTTGGCGCCACCCCCTTTACTTTGTTTTATATTATATGAAATATCTATATTTGCATTATGTCTTTAATTTTTAGTTAAGTTCATTGTTCTTTTAATTATTTTCTCAAAAATCTGTTTCAGTCAGTGGATTACAAGCTCGGTGAAGGCAAGAACCACATTTTTCTTTTTTATTGCTGTATCCCGAGAGCTTACTATCAGGAATTTAGGAAGGGCTTAGAAAATGTCCTCATGGTTTCCTGAATTAGTAAATGCAAATGTATCAAAGATATTTCTGAGCAATCAAATGAGTCCTGAGGGAGAAAACTTCAGTGGTATTAAGAAAGCATCAAATGACCTCATTAAATCAGAACATGCAAAGTGTTTACATGCAAAATTTATAATGAAAAGCCACTATTTAGAGAGTATCTTTAAATATCACTGCTTGGGAACTATAGTGTTTCTGGAAGAGTCCTATAGTGTTAAAAAGCTATGGACTGGTACTATTTTAACTTGGAATAGAAACAGATCAGAGAACAGTACAAAATAATCTATTATATGCCCTGTACCTAGATATTAAAAACACACATTTTTCATATTCATTTTTATATTTTTAAAGTTTTATCTTTAAAGATGATTTTGGTTTTTTAATTAAAAAATATTATTCTGTTAAAAATAGTTTGCAAGAATCAAGAAAGTCAAGCCAATAAAATATTTGAGTTTTTTTTACATATCTAGATTTAGGTCTATTATAAACTGAAGCAATTTGCTTAGTACTATTTAGGTGACTGAGGGAAACCAAAATATACTACCTGAAAATATACTTCTTTAGCATATTTTGAGATGGCTATTCAGAGGGCTGCAGATACTGGAATAGTTCTGAAAAGCTGTCCTTTGTTGGGGAGATTCACATCTGTAGAGGAAATCTATATTAGTGAAGCAAAAGGAATGCAAACAGGTTTAGAGGACCTTTTATCTCTCTTATTCAGATCTAGGAAAGATTAACTCACAGAGAAAGGAGAATAAAAATCTAATGCTTTTAAACATGTGACAGAGGCGCTTTCATAAGCTACCATCTATTCTTTCAGAGGCCCATTACCTGTGAGCATTTGCTCACTATTCCTTTCCTCCCTGTGGTAGTTCAGTCAGGGTAGTGGCAAAAATATTAAAGGAAAACCATTAGAGATAGTTATAGAAAATAGTCACAAGATCCCCTTTGAAAGCCAGGCAGTTTGCATAGCTTCAAATGAGAACAAGGGTTGAAGGTGTCTAGTTATTTTGTCTTGAGGCTAGAAGCATAAGGCAGTTAACAGGGGAATGCAAAGGAGTTTGTCTAATTGGCTTGTTGTCCTAAGACCAATCTTTACTCATCCATGCTTAACTGCCTCCTACTCAGGGAGTCTGCAGAAGTTTATTACCCACAAATGGTGTTTGCTTTAGGCCTTGGACCCTGGCCTTTAATCTTTAACCTCTGGTGGTGTTGACTCAAAGCCTTTGCCATTTAATGTGTGTTGAATAAAGGCCAAGAAGGACACTGAGTTGGGGCCATAGCTGCTGTCTCTCTCAGGAGTGTCCGTGAGTGGCTATGGATACCTCTAGCCTGCTCTTTTACTGTAATCTGTGTTTGAATGAGTTTAGTCATCCATCCATTGTTGAATAAACTCATTCAACAGGGTTGGGGTCTGCCTGTTGGGCCCCAACACCTCCCCTCTGACTCCCATGACTTTTTACCATGCTCCAAGCATGTACTTTTTTCTCTATAAAGGAAAAACTTTAGTCATGTGGGTCTTCCGCAAGTCTCACATTTTGTGTTTTTACTGTGCTTATGTATGTTAATAAATTTGTATGCCTTTTTTTTCTGTTAATCTATTTATTGTCAGGTTACTCTAGCAGGATGACTCAATTATTGAACCTTCAGAGGGAAAGTTTAAACTTCCTTCCATGATCTTATAAAGGCTAATGGAAACTGATTACATATATATTTCCTAATAGAAGCAGTACTCTTGCTAATATTCACATTTAATATTGACATCTTTGACACATATGTTCTCCATGAACATTGAAATTAAAAAATCTAACATTTCTTTGCTCTATGATGTTTGTAATGAAATTCATTATTCTGTGACTGTCTGTGGTATTTGTATGTTATGGAAACAGGGAGATGAGATGATAAAAGAAAAACAAAAACCTTGCCATAGAAGTAGTATATCTCTTCTGCAAATACAACAAAAACACACACCAAAATTTTTTTTAAATTAATTTGTAATTCTAATTATGCATTAGAAAACCCAACACCTACAGATCTTCCAACTTACATTAAGATATTAAAATATCCAAAGATATTTCTAGTATTTTTTTTTACTAAGAATTCCTGCTTTAGAACTACAAGTGGGATACCTACAAGAAGGCTCTTTTGCCTTGCATCAGTATTTTTAGTAACCATAGAATTTCAACTGCTTTTTTAGCATAACTCCTCAGTACTTTTTTTTTTTTTTTACAACCACAGAACTGTTCTGATGAGTTAATTATAATTTCCAAGTAATAAATCTCTCCCTCCAATAAATGATATTGGGTAAATTAAATCACTGTGATTATTATCTAGATTTGTCTAATTAGCAATTAATATGTTTAAAATTTTAATAAGATGGAAATGGTCAAAGAGAGTGAAGATAACCCAATTTACCATCATTGTTTTCCTTATCCATTTATGAATTCATAACCTTCAAAGCCCTACAAAAGAGGAAGTTGTAGCATACTTTTTCCATGAGAAATCATAAAGTACTATTTGTGTCACCACAGAATATACTTATTGGTGTATTAAGATTTGAGTTTCATTTCTGACTCCCTAATTAAATAACTAGCCCAAGATCATGTAATTTTTAGTTGTCTGAACTTCAAATTCCTTACCTGTCAGCATGGAGCTAGGGGATCAAATTAGAAAATACATATAACACACTTTGCACAATACTTGACCCTTAGCCAAAATTTAATGTGGTAAGATCGACTAAATTTGTTAATACTGTTGAATATTGAAAGTAATTGCTGTGGCTTGTCTTTTTGAGTAAAATAGTTATTTCATCCAAAACTAGTACACAACATTCTTAAGAAGTTTTTTTTTTTTTTTTTTTTTTTTTTTTTTTTTTTTTTTTTTTTTTTTTTTTTTNTTTTTTTTTTTTTTTTTTTTTTTTTTTTTTTGAGACAATGTCTTGCTATGTCACCCAGCTGGAGTGCAGTAGCACCATCTCGGCTCACTGCAAACTCCACCACCTGGGTACAGGTGATTCTTCTGCCTCAGCCTCCCTCCTGAGTAGCTGGGACTACAAGTGTGCACCACCACACCTGGCTAACTTTTTTTGTATTTTAGTAGAGCGGGAGTTTCACCATGTTAGCCAGGATGGTCTCGATCTCCTGACCACGTGATCTGCCTGTCTTGGCCTCCCAAAGTGCTGGGATTATAGGCAGAAGTTTTTAAATAAATGGAAGGGATATCCAGGAAGATAGCCAGATAGAAAAACAAAGGATATCACAACATAAAAGAAAAATTGATAGAGACACTAACAAACTAGGTAAAAATCAGGCAATGAAAAAAGAAAAGAATGCTGAGCACTATTATGTGTCTTTCTAAATTGGTGCAGCTATCCATTTGTTATATTGTATTTTCTCACTCATACTGAGCTCAAATTAGCAGTTAAGAGAAATGAATAGTGTTGGAAACAAATGCTTGATCCTTGAAGCAGAAAAGAAGAAACAACACTCAAATAACTTTTCTCAGCAAGATGATTTTACTTTCTACAGAAAGGTGCTTCTTAGAAGTCTGATTGCCACGAGAGCACAAGAAACAAAGAAAAGCAGAAGCTTTCATCCCTGTTGGATTGGGTCCTTATTGCTGTGTCCTATCTCCATTGGCTGGAGCTGGACTACCCAATCTAAACTGATCCTGATTGACTAAAACTTAAAACTTTCCTAAATAGGTAAACACGCAATGGAGAACAAAGGAAGGAAGTGGGTTGTTTATTGGAAACTAGCAGAATAATAACATTTCCAAATAAGAAAGAGGTGTAGGCTGTAAGATGGGAAATGCCTGGGCATGTTCGGACATGTATGAACAGGGTATAGGACAGAACAAAAAACTTGGTTAAAGTAGAAGGACATAGGATATACTTATTCCATTACTATATTTACCAGCTACATAGGGCTTAACAAAGAGTTATTAGTAAAAAGCCAGAAAGCTTGAAGGAAGTTTGTTTTTAAAAGAAACTATTATTTCTAACCCTTGTTATTTACTCTTTAACAAAAAGAGAAACTTTAAAGAGGAACTTTTTACTTTTCACAATAGTTTTCATAATAACAGGACTGGTAGTCTAGAAAGTTGAGCAAATTTGATATTTATGGATTGTGTATCTTTGAGTAAGTCACTCGATCACTCCAGTTTACTTTGTTCATCTGAAGGTCTTAAAGCAAATATATACTAAACCTCCTTTAAGCTTGATAATTTGAATTCTAATATCCCAGTTTAACCTACTAAACTCAATTTTATTTGAGTCCAAATTGAGGACTAGCTAAAACAGGAACAAGGTGGAAGCACCTTTCCATAAAACAGTGTGCCGTGTCAGTTTGCTATTGCCATGGCAACATCCGGATGTTACTGCCCCTTTTCATGGCAATGGTCTGGCAATCCAGAAGTTACAATCCCTTTTTCAGAAATTTCTGCATAATCTGCTCTTTAATATAATTAAAAGTGGATATCAATATGACTGCAGAACTGCCTTTGAGCTGCTACTCTGGGCACGTTGTCTATGGACATAGCCCTGCTCCTCCAGGATCAGTACCTCTGCTGCTACTGTACACTGCCCCTCCAGTAAAAGTTGCTAACACCACTGGCTTGTGCTTGAATTATTTCCTGGGAGAAGCCAAAAGTCCTCCCAGGGTAAGCCCCACTTCTGGGACCTGTCTGCCCTGCATCAAAATAGTCCAAACTTTTAATCTTTAAACCAGTTCTTTCTCCTCATTTTTGTAACTTTTTTCAGTATTCACCCTGTTCTAAAAAAACAACAGCAAAACCCTTGGTTGGTTTGTGAAAAAGAGAGAAGTGTATCCTTAGAGAATACCTGCAAAGTACAACAGAGGGTTAGTCATGAAATTTTTCCATTACCAATTAGCCAATCTGGATAAACAATGTTATAATTAGCTATACCCCAAAATTACAAGGAAGATAAATATCATAGCTAATATTGGAGTAAGTCCATGAAATAATTATCTGTGTAGTATCATAACTGCCTCTTCTCCCATTGTTCTATAGGATAAAATTTGGTATCTGGTGTTTGTGAATTTTCAAATTCTTATATGAAAGAAATAGCAATTGAACTGAATTTTGTAGATTAGTTTATGTTTTTGAGGTAGGCTAAATGATGAAAATCACATAATTTAGGAATTCCTAAAATTATTCTTCCTAAAAGATAATATGAACATAGCTAACATGAAGAATTATTAAAATAATGCAGATTCTCATTCAGTAAATCTGGGGTTAAAATTGAGTAACCCAAATTTTTAATAAGGTCTCACATAATGCCAATGCTGCTAGTCTGATGACTAGCTGCAGAATGGTGAAGGTCTAGATTGAGCAGTCCCAGCCCCTTCTGCCCTCTCCTTAAATATAGTTTAAGATGAAGTAATCACAGCTGCTCTGCCATGTTGCTTGAATGACCAATTGGCTTGTTGTTTTGCATTTCACTTCTCTGAAAGAGAAAAGAGAAAGGAATTTTACCAGTTCTGACAGATAAGTAAAATACCCAGTGCAAAGCATCCAAAGGAATAACATATTTAATAAAGTGGTAAAATCCTTTCAGATTGAAGCCATTTATCACAAGACTAAATGTATAAGCTGTTTTGCTTCATACACTCTGATCCTCAGACTACAAATTTCAGTGGACTCTAAAATGTGTAATTATAGTTGATATTTATTTCTAACATTCTGCTGATAATCCCTGTCTCAAGTTCTAGCTAGAGGTTACCAATATAAATTCCACGAGTTTCTGTTCTAAACTAAGAACAATTTTGTGGTTAAAATGGTAGCTTTTTCTTGCATTTTTAAAAATCTGAAGTTTAAAATCACATGGCTTTTAATTTTTAAAAGTTCAAGTTTGAATTATGTTTGAATGGCTATGTGTGAGACACTCTGCCAATAGAAACCAGCAAGGTAGATGTTTTTATTTTTATTGTACAGAGAGGAAAACAAAAAAATTATTATTGTAATAAAAATCCAGAACTGTCTGGTACAAAAATAAATTGCTATTCTGAATTTTTCTACAGCCTGGCATAATTGAAAAAATTAGAAATGCAATTCAGAGCAGCAACACTAAAAATAAAATTAGAGCATTTCCACTTCCAGAAAAGTGGTGTAGAAGTATTTGTTCCTACTTGTCTTGCTAAGTACAAATTAAAATCCTGGATATTATGGAGTAAACAAGCACAAGACTCTGAAAATTGGATGGAAGAAAGCATACTGACTCAGGACCCAAAAAATTGGCAGAGTGGTGAATTCTCTAGGTTTTCCTTTTGTCTCATATGCCTCAGACTTGGAGTTGAAGAAACCAGCAATCCAGAAATGACAACAGGCGTAGATAAAAACAAACAAGAGTCTGCTTTTTGTAGCTCAACACCAAGGGAAAGAGTAACTTAGCAAGAAAAAACCTTTTAGACAATAATGGTTCTATTTTAGCCACATGCTCTAGAAAAAGCTATAGCCTCATGCATACCCCACTATTAAAGGCCAAATGGAGAGCCTAGATTTCAACTCTTACCTGGTTGTAATAATGTACTTGGACTCCAATGATGGGGTGCTGCTAGAGAAAGCCAAGTCAAAAGTTATAATTTTATTCCTACTGACAATAATTAAACCCTTCTTCCCTGCTTTGCAGTGAGACCAGGTGGGGAAGCTGAACTTTTATCCCTGCTTTGCAGTAATGGGTTGCTAATTCCCCTCCCCCCACATTGAGTTGGTGTCATAAGAAACCTAAGGGATAATTTGGAATTTAACCATGGTCCAGCAATAAGAAGACAACTTATAAATAAAGAAGACAACTTAAAAATAAGAAGACAACTTCGTATAAATAAAGGAGAAGTAACAAGGCACACCTACCCTACCCAATCAAGAAATTATCAGTGGGGACCTAGTGAGGATGCAGAATTCCCACTCCCATCCAGAAGTAATAAGGTGATCCCCCTTCAGGTATCAATGGAGGACAAGTGGGGAACTTGGATGTCTGCATGCACCTGACAGTGAGGAAGCACTACCACTTCCTTCTCATCCCAGAACAGTTCAGAGGAAGCTAGCTGAAACAAAAAAACTAATTAAGATCCAAAGTCTTATAACATAATAATCACTGACAATGTCTGGGTTACAATAAAAAGAAAATCACCTGAATTTCTAAAAGTCTGAAACTTCTCAAATTGAATAGAAAAGGACAACCAAAAGATTGCAACACTGAGGTGATAAAGATATTAGAATTATCTGATAATTACTTTAAAGCAGCTGCTATAAAAATGCTTCCAAAAGTAATAGTGAACATGCTTGAAACAAGAAATCAAAAGTCACAGCAAGAAATAGAAATTCTTAATTTAAAAAATAGAAAATAGAAAAAAAATGGAAATTTGTGACTAAAAACTTTAGTAAGCAAAATCAAGTATTCAGTGAATGGACTTAAAAGCAGAATGGAGGAGACCGAGGTAAAAATGGGTCAACTTGACAATAGCACAAAAGAAATGACCCAATCTGAATGACAGAGACAAAAGAGAGTTAAAAAAAAAAATTGTATAAACAGAGCCTCAGGGATCTGTGGAACTAAAACAAAATATCTGACATCCATATAGTTGGAATTGCAGAAAAACAGAAGAAATAGGGAGGTACTAAAAATGTACTTAAAGAAACAATGGCTAAAACTTTCCAAATTTGGCAAAATGTGCAAACCTATGCAGTTAAGAATCAGATAAAAACCCAAACAGAATAAATCTAAATAAATCTACTCCAAAACACATTCTTAAATCAAACTTTTAAAAAGTTGAGACAAAAGAAAAAGACTTAAAACTGTCAAGAGGGAAATAACACCTTATGTATTGAGTAAAATCAATTAAAATGGAAGTGAATTTCTTATAAGAAACTATAAGCCAAAAAAGAAATAAAAACATTTTTCAAGTATTGAACACATAGAACTTTCAGTCCAGAATTGTATTCCCAGGCAAAATATTCTTCAGGAATGGAAGGAAAATAAAGATATTCTCTGTTAAATGATTGAAAACCAAAAATAGTTGTTACCAGTAGATACCCTNAAAAAAAAAAAAAAAAAGCTAAAGGAAGTCATCTGAAAGGAAATTAAACAATTTTTAGAAAGAGTCTTGAAATATCAGAATAAAAAAAG
The DNA here is from genome assembly GCF_001604975.1 of Cebus imitator. NCBI lineage: Eukaryota > Metazoa > Chordata > Mammalia > Primates > Cebidae > Cebus > Cebus imitator. The sequence goes on along the minus strand of NW_016107466.1, from coordinate 5,040,977 downwards.
TGGAAGAGTAAAAATATGACAAACATAAGGCATTTTCTTCCTTTGCTGAGTTTCCTAAGTTATGTTTGACATTTGAAACAAAAATTATAGCATTGTGATGTGGTTCTAAATGTTTATATAAAAATATTCAAGACAATTATATTATTAAATATAATGGTAAACTGATAAAATGGGAAGCAAGTTTCATACAGCACTTGAGTCTGCAAATTAATGACATAAGCAACTGTCATTGTGACATACTGTGATGAGTTATGAACTTTAAAAATAATACCTACAATAACAGTTTAAAAGCTATACAGGGACACACTCAAAATCACTACAAATATAACAAATGAATTTCTAAAAATTGTTGAAGTAATCCATTAGTAGGAAGAGAAGAAAAAGACTATGAACAGTGAAAATAGTCACAATCAAAACATAAAATGGCAAATTTATGCTTTGACATATCAATAATTACATTTAAAATAAATGGTCAACTTTTCTGATAAACTCTCCCCTCACCCCTACAAAACTATAGCAAAACAAAACAAATATACATCACTATGATTATTACCAGCAATATCCCAGAACTCAAATACTTAATTCTCAAGAACACAGAAAAATAGAAAACCGAGCAGATGGTAGAAGAACTAGACATCCCTATCTGTGTTGCCTGTGAGATTGAGATGGGCAACCAATTTTTCTATCATCTTGAATTCACTGGCAGGCAGCTTGTCCCTGCCTCAATCTAAGGAAAACATGATGAGCACTGAAAGGATAAATACCTGAGGACAGTCAGAGACAAAGAGGAAGGTGAGACTGTCATCCTCAGTCCTGAAAACCACTCTATAACTTGGAGAAAGGCAATGGCAAAATTACAGTTGCTGTTCAGCAGCACCACACTGTACATGGCAGGTTCCACAGGTCCTCTGGGTAGAAACCTTTAGCAAGCCTTACCACTTTGCTGGTATATCCCCTTTGGGACCTTCCCTCATTTGGCATGGGAAGTGCTCTGATAGTTTACTAGAGTTGAAGCAAGCCTGTGCTTAAGGCACCATCTAGCACCGCACCAAAAAGGAGGGGAAAAAGGATAAATCTAACTGAAAAATTAAGAATCTCTAAGCCAACACATTCAACAAAAAATTAAAGTATGCCAAACAAAAAACACTGTAATAAATAATGCTTCAATACAAAAACATAGCCACAAGAAACAACAGCAAACAGGGAACCATGACCTCTCCAAATAGACAAAACAAAGGACCCGTGACTGACAGTAAAGAGATGGAAAGATGTGAGCTCTCTGACCAGGAATTCAAAATAGCAGTTTTAAGAAAACTTGGTGATCTCCAAGATAACACAGAAAAGCAATTCTGAAACACACCAGAAAAAAATTTAAAAAAAAGATTGAAACAATAATAAAAGTAGCAGAAATCTTAGAAGTGAGAAATATATTTGATGAACTGAAAAATTCATTTGGGTCTCTGAATAGAATGGCTCAAGTGGAGGAAAGAATGAATTAACCTCAAGATAGCCAATTTAAAAATTCACAGAAGAGAAAATAAAAGAGTGAGAAGCAATGAATATTCCCTAAAGATATAGAAAATCATCTCAGGAGATTAAATTAAATATTATTGGTTTTCATCAGGGAGTTGAAAGTGAGCAACGGGTAGGAAGCCTATTCAAAGAATAACAGCAGAAAATGTTTCAAACTTTGAGAAAGATAGAAATATCCAGATAAAGGAAGGATAGAGAACACAAAGCAGATTTTACCCAGTTAAGACTACCTGAAGGGTTATTCTAATCAAACTCTCAAATGTCAAAGACAAAGAAAGGATTATAAAAGCAACAAGATAAAATAAACAACATATACAAGATCTTCATTTATTTTTTTTTTGTTTTGAGGAGGAGTCTATTTTTATTTTTATTAGACTTTAAGTTTTGGGGTACATGTGCAGATTGTGCAGGATTGTTACATAGGTATATACATGCCATGGTGGTTTGCTGCATCCATCCTCCCATCATATACATTAGGTATTTCTCCTAATGCTATCCCTCCCAATCCCCTCATCCCCAGCTGTCCCTTCCCTAGCTGCTCAACATAGTAAAGATGTCAATTCTTGCCAAACTGATTTACAAATATAAAGCAATTGCTTTTAAAGTCCTTTTTTGTAGACATAGACAAGATTATTCTGAAATTGATGGAAAGACAGAGGAATTAAAATAATTAATAAAATTTTGAAAAAAAAAATAAAGTAGGAGGGATTAGTTAATTCAACTTCACGACTTATACAGGTCCAGTGGTCAAGACCATGTGGTATTTGTGAAGAAATGAACATACAGACCCATGGAATAAAACAGAGAACTCAGAAATAAACCTGTGAAAATATACCCAACTAATATTTTGTAATAGTGCAAAAGTAGTTTAATGGGGTAAAGGTAGTCTAATCAAAATTGATATTGGAGTAACTGGACATACAAGGGGGTGGTATATGAACCCCAACCTAATTCCACACTCAATACAAATACTAAAAATAATCACACACTTATAAGTAAAACTATGGATCTTTCAGAAATAAATTAAAATCTTTGAGATATACAGCTACGCCAGTTCTTAGAATGCATACCAAAAGCACAATACATGAAAGGAAAAATGGGTGAATTTAATTCCATAAAACTTCAGACCTTTGCTCTGCAAAAGACCCTATTAAACAGTTATAAAAGGAAAGCACAAAATGGAAGAAAATATTGTAAACCACATATCCAACAAGAGTAGAATCTAGAAAATACAAAGAACTCTCAAAACTCAACAGTACAAAAACAATCTAATTAGAAAATAGGCAAAAAATATGAAGAGAGTTCACCTGAGAGTATGTACAGATGGCAAAGAAGGATATAAAAATGTTCAAACAGTGAGTCATTAAGGAAATGTATGTTAACAGTATAATGAGATATCTCTATATACTAATCAGAATGACTAAGAAAAAGAAAACACTAATAACACAAAATGCTCTAGAGGATCAAGAGAAATTAGATTATTAATACACTGCTTGTGAGAGTATAAAATGCCATAGCCATTCTGAAAAAGTTTGGCAATTTCTTTTTTCATTAGAAATTTTATTTTAGGTTTAGGGGTACATGTGCCAGTTTGTTATAGAGGTAAACTGCATGTCACAGGGGGTCAATATATAGATTATTTCATCACTTAGGCAATAAACATAGCCATTCTGAAAAAAAAGTTGACAGTTTCTTAAAAACTACGCATAAAATTAACTATACAACCTAGCAACTGAATTGTTGTATATTTATTCTAAAAAGACGAGAACTTAAGTTTACATAACGTCTATATATAAATTCATAGTAGTTTTCTTCATAATCCAAAACTGGGAAGAACCTAGGTATTCTTCAAGGTATAAATGAACTCTGGTGCATCTCTGTCATGAAGTACTAGTCAGCAGTAACATAGTATAAACTATAGATATAGGCAATAACTTGAATGAATTGCCCAAGAATTATTCTGAGTGAAAAAAAGCAAATTCCCAAATGTTACTTAATATCAGATTCTTGAAATAACCAAAATTATAGAAATGGAAAAGAAATTTGTGATTGTCAGTGATTAGGGGACAGCAAGAGTGGGATGGAAGTAACTATTGCTATCAAAGGGTTAAGAGTCCCAGTATGGATGGTAATGTTCTGTGTCTCAATTGCATCAGTCAATATCCAGGTTGTGATATTATGCTACAGATTTCCAAGATATTATCATTGGGTGAAATTGAGTAAATGTACAAAATATATCTCTATTATTTGGTAGAACTGCATGTGGATCTATGCATCCCTTAAAGTAAACTTTTTTTTTTTTTTTTTTTTTTGAGACAGAGTCTTGCTCTGTCACCCAGGCTGGAGTGCAATGGTGCAATCTCGGCTCATTGCAACTTCTGCCTCCTGAGTTTAAGCGATTTTCCTGCCTCAGTCTCCTAAGTAGCTGAGATTACAGGTGTCCACTACTACACCCAGCTAATTTTTGTATTTTTAGTAGAGACAGCGTTTTACCATGTTGGTCAGGCTGGTCTTGAACTCCTCTCCTTGTGATCCCCCCACCTCAGGCTCCCAAAGAGTAAACATTTTTTTAAAAAATAAAACAACAAAATAATAAGGCGCTTTGATGAGGGTATGAGCTTTAGTTAATTGTCATTTATCAATACTGGTCAATTTATTTTGAAGTACGTGCCAAACTGATGTGAGTTGTTAACAACAGGAAAGACCAGGCATAGGATGTAAAAGAACTCTCATATTCCACCAACTTTTCTATACATCTAAAACTTCTGAAGTAGAAACTTTATTAAGCATATAAATATATACATACATAAAATGGGAAAATGTGGTGATACACTTATTTGTTGTGCCATTTAGAAAGTGACATTGTTTTTATAATAAAAATGGTATTCATAGGTTTCATTATTGTTTTTATGGTAAAAAAAGTAAAAATCTGTGAAATAAATCACATTGTAACTACAGGTTGGAAATTATATGTTTCATATGTGTATATATATTAGAATAATATTTGATAATTTTTTAAATGGCAAAGATAAATCATATTGGGTGTCATTGTGTGAAATCTGCTATCATTCAATATTTTTATTGTACAAAGAGAAGTATATGTAACCCCACGTGTCTGGCTGTGCTTTTAAAATATTTCATAAATGTTCATAATAATCAGGTCTTTTACCTCCTTTCAAAACTCAAGTGTAATTATCATACTCAATCTTGGGATCACTAAACACACAAAAACACCTGGCTCAAAGAAGATATACGACTACTGTTTGTTTAACCAAAATTTGTGCTGTCCAGGATATCACGATTATTGAGTAGAAGAGGGAAGGAAACCACAAACGTCCTCCTTCTAAAAGTGAAGTTTATTTCACTACATTTTAATATCTAATATGGCTTAAAAGGAGAGCTTTCTTCTTTGTTTTCTTTATCTTTGTTTTCCCCACCATCTTTGACAGATGTCGCATACATAGTAAATGCTCATTAAGTATAAGTTGAAGAGAATGAAGTCATTTCTCCCTCTAAGACACCTCTCTTGCTTCTCATGGTCTCACCATTTTATAGTTGAGAGAGTAAAACTTGGCAATTTTCATTCACAGTTTTGAATTATTTAGACTTCTGTTTTGCATTTCAGTTTTGTCTGAACCCATATGGTAAAGTCAAAACTCCAAACAAATCTGATAAATTCCATCTTGTGCTAGCCATTCTCTGCGGTACAGCACTACTAGCTTTTGTGCTACTTAATTTTTCCTTGTTCCATGACCATCTGTATCTGCATCTTTAGACTTGAATAGGTCTTGCAATTGTCTGAAATATAGTATAAAAGAGCTCCAATATGTTCATTTGTTAAGGATGCATCTCTAAGAGGATAAGAGAGTAAATAAACCAATCTGAGAAAACAGAGTTTGCAGTACTAGACTAGCATCATACCTCAGTATAAGTATGCTCACTTGTAAAAGATAACTCTTGGAGTTAGAAAGCTCAGATTTAGAGTTAATAAATTATCACTTGTTGGTATGAATACTTACCAAGTAATTAACATGTATCCAGTACTACGGATAAAATTTAAAAGATACTTTTTAAATTCTCTGAGCAAACCTCGTAACTAAACACTAACATTAGCCCGACTAAATCGTCAGCTTCATTTTATTATCTAACAAAATGCTAGGCACCACAAATGTAGTTATTTTCCAGGGTACAAATTGCATCTATGAAGATGCCAAGAAAAACATTTAGTTAGTCTTCACAATGGATTTTATGTTTGAGGTGTATTTTGGAGAATGGGTGGGGTTTGAGCAGGCAGAGCATGATGGAAAGGATATTGTGTACTAAAGCATCATTCTGTACCAAAGATCCAAAAGAACTTGTAATTGAATGATGTATTCAGATAACAATGTGGCAAAAAGCATGGCTGTAAGTAATATGAGATATCTGATAAGTAGGAAGGTAACTTTAGATCTAATTACGGATGGCCTTGAATGCTAGATGAAACATTCTGGACTTCATTTTCTAGGTGACAGTGAACTGAAATGTGGAATGCTGTGACCCTCTGGCAGCAGCGTGAATCATGCATTGAAGAGGAATCAGAGATGGGGACACCAGGTAGGTCTTCTCAGACTAATTGGTTGAGGGCGAACAAGAGCTTTAAGCTCATTAATATGCTTTGCTCTCTATTAGACTTTATGTCCTGTGGCTCATTAATTCCCTGTTGATGTAGCCTCAGGCTGTTTCTTCCTCAGTGAGTTCATGGGGTAAAGATTTTCCTCTCCCTCTTAAAACTATATCAACATCCAGCCTTGCTGGGCTGTGCAGCATTTGCCGATTCCTTTGTGAGCACTTCTGACCTGCAAGTGAGTTCAGTTTGAAATGTTAACTTAAAAGCTGGGAAAAAAGAATAATTAGCTATCATCAGCTCTGGCTTAGGTATTCGTAACATCTATTTCTGAGACTTTGCACAACAGAAACATGGTTTCTTTGTTATGTCCTTGGTCTTTTTTCTCCAGAGGATGTAATTTAATAATTTGTGGGGGGGGGGGGGAGTTTTTTTTTATTCAGCTTGCTTGTTTGATGAGAAGAGATTGAATAGGCAAAGGCTTAGATAATATTTTTCTTCTTTCAATACATTGAAAATATTTACATAATTGTATGTCTCCTGCTACATATAAACACCTAAGATAAAAATAAAATCTAATAGAGTGCAGAAATTAGAACAAATGGAAAATGAGACTTAGAATGAGATAATAAAAATGGGAATGACGCTAATACCCACAATTATCTTGAAAACTTGCACCATTTTCAACAATGTGCCTTAAATTGGGCTCCAAACTTTCTTGTTATTAACCCAGGGACTGTAAGCCTTTTCAATATCTATAGAAGGAAGAAAGGGAAAATTAAACAAAACACACACACCAACAAAAACCCCAGTTATTCATCATTTCTGTTTGTTCAATTTCTCTAATATCTAATGGTACTCAGGAGAATATTATAGGTTGTAATAAAAAGTTCTTCAGAAATATCCTTTTACAGATGCCACTTCAAGTAATTTTTCTCAATTTGCCCATTAGTATAAGGTTGAAACACATTTCAATAATATAAATGGAATGAAGTTGGGGGACAGTAGGAAGAATACAATAATGCTGATTAAATATAGAGTTTTATGGCTAGGCACAGTGGCTCACCCCTGTAATACCGGCACTTCAGGAGGCCGAGGTGGGGGGATTACCTGAGGTCAGGAGTTCAAGACCAGCCTGACCAACATGGAGAAACCCTGTCTCTACTAAAAATACAAAATTACCCAGGCATAGTGGCGCATGCCTGTAATCCCATCTACTTGGGAGGCTGAGACAGGAGAATCGCTTGAACCCAGGAGGCGGAGGTTATGGTGAGCCGAGATCTTGCCATTGCACTCCAGCTTGGGCAACAAGAGGAAAACTCTGTCTCAAAAAANAAAAAAAAAAAAAAAAAAAAAGGTGCTTTTTATTCATTCTATATAATCCAAGAATAGATCTTAAAACTAGCATTCTAAATATCCAATGATGTTGGTCTCCAAAGAATATTCTCCAGTGCATAGTTGAGGCCAATGTCGGATCTGTTTGAATATTCCATCTTAGACCAAGTTTCTTTGTGGACATCATTTAGACAAATTGGATGCAAAACATACTTTTAAAGAAGAAAATACAATAATTTGTGATATGATAAATATGTCAGTTTAATACTGAAAAACTTTACTAAAATTATTAACTTAGATTTTATAATAATTATTTTTCACTTGTTATAGTTGCTTGACTTCTTGAATAAATACCTATTTGTTTTTCTTTAAAGCCAAACACAAGGCATTTATTAGAGAAGAAGACAAGGCAATGAAATGGATTCAGTCCCCAAGCAACCTGACTGGTTGATATTGGGAGCTAAGGAGGTAGTGGGGAACAAGGGGAGCATAGGATGCATTGATACAAACGTCTGTTTCATAGCCTTGCAAGAAGCTATGTCAAATTAAGAAACACTCAGATTGGATCCCTTCCAGTGGCAGGTTAAAAATGAGAGAGAGTTTTATTTCTTGCTTTCTCTATTGAGCATTTTTAGCATCTTTGCTGCAGAACCTCCCAAAGTTATTTACTACAGGTGTGTTGGTAATTATGATATATTATATACATTTACATTGTATAATGGTCTTCAACATCTTGTATCCATGACCTGGTACCTGGATACCAAGCAGTCATGCAAAGCAGGCAGAAATACAGGCTGCCAACTTCTGGTAAAAGGGGTTTGTTTTGTATTTTCTTTTCTCAGATGTGCCATTCTCTTAGGACATTAATATTTGTATAGCAATTTTTCTCTCAGTTTTCTAAATTGCTTCAGTTAAATGCATCTTTTTAACTTAAAATATTAACAATTTTTAACAGAAACCTTTCTAAATGACATGCATGCTTCATTGTCTTCTTAAACCAAGTTAAGATAAATTTACATTTATTTTCTAAATGACCCAGAGTTTATTGCATCAATAACCAGACCATGATGAAATGAGTCCCATTGGTAAGTATTAATGATGCATAAGCAGATTTTGCTTGGTCACATATGCCCTTGTCTTATGAGCTCTTGACTTTGTTATATAATAATAATAATAATAATAATAATAATATGAATTCATCTTCTATATTACAAGTCCAACTGTCAGTGGCTATGCTTACTAATATCTATATTCCTACATCTAATATCATTTCCCCCCTTCACTCCTTTTAATAGACATCACTCTTTCTTTCATTCTTTCTTTTTCCTTCCTTCCTTCCTTCTTCTTCCTTCCTTATTTCCTCCCTCCCTTCCTTTTTTTTTTTTTTTTTATTTTTTCTCTCTCTCTTTCCTTTTTTTTTGAAGTCTCACTCTTGTTGCCCAGGAATGAGTGCAGTGATGCAATATTGGCTCACAGCAATCTTCACCTCCTGGGTTCAAGTGATTCTCCTGCCTCAGCCTCCCTAGTAGCTGGGATTACAGGTGCCTGCCACCACATCTGGCTAATTTTTTTGCGTTTTTAGTAGAGACAGAGTTTCACCATGTAGGCCTGGCTGGTCTCAACATCACTGTTTCTTAAAGCATCCCTACCATATTAGCAACAGCATTGATGACATTCACCACCCACAGCACTTATCTGGCACCTAATGCACCTCAGACTATTAGGAGCTGTATACCTAGGTACATATTTTCCTTCACAATTGCTTATGCAGTAGCTAATTGACTTAGGTGAGGAGAAAAATACATAAATTTCAATAGGGAAAATAATGTGCTTTTCATACAGAAGCAACATGCATACATACAACTAAAAGAGGCACAACAAAAATTTTTTGAAGGAAATCCGAAAGAATATCTGTCATAGAGGGAAATAAATTAAAATGAGTATTTCTAAACAAGGGAATTCAAATCCCACACAGAAAATTCCCCAGATGTGAGAAATTTACATCTAAGGCAAAATTATAGGAACTTTTAGATTTTATTTTATTTCTCAGTAAAAGCCATTATCCTTAATGCTGTTCTGTTTATGCTACTGCTATTGAAAGTCAACCATAGGGATAGAAAAGGACTACAGATGGAGTGAGCAAGAAAGATGAAGCAGCCAAAAAGTGATCAGGAGAATACTATCTTGGGTGCTAAAGATGCTGTTAAATGGCTTCAGAGATCAAGAAAAGAGGTTTATATGGAGATAAAGAAAATGAGCAACTGAGGCTGGGTGTGGTGGCTCATGCCTGTAATCCTAGAACTTTGAGAGGCTGAGATGGGCGAATTATGAGGTCAGGAGTTCGAGACCAGCCTGGCCAACCCGGTGAAACCCCGTCTCTACTAAAAATGCAAAAATTAGCCTGGTGTGGTGGCATGCGCCTGTAACCCCAGCTTACTTGGCAGGCTGAAGCAGATGAATCACTTGAGCCTGGGAGGCTGAGGTTGCAGTGAGCTGAGATCACATCACTGCACTCCAGCCTGGGTGACAGAGCAAGACTGTCTTGCAAAACAAAACAAAACAAAGAAACAAGCAATTGGTATGTTGATTCTGAGATGCCACAAGTGTACCTAGAAAGCAACATGACAGCTGGCTGTACTCTTCCTGAGATCCTTAATATGGGCGGTCTGAGGAGATTAGCCAGTAGAAGGGAGGAGACAAGAATCCAGGCTAATGCACTATCGCAGAAGCCCCACTTCTCACTTTCCCTCCTTCTTCCAGCTGACATGGGTTTTGGTTTGTTTTGTTGTTATTTTATAAGCTGTCACAGTGGTAAATGCAGACTGAAGCTCCAGGCAATTGCAATTAAATTAGGAAAAAGATACGCATTCACCAAGGTTAACACAAGCTGCAGCTTAATCAGGGTGAAACAAACACATCCAAGGACCTCAAAATAAATTCAGCCATTTAAATCACCTTGTTTTAATATTTCCCACCTCTGCAACTACTGCAATAACTTAAAAACATGCATAATGAAAATGTAAATAAATAACTTCTCAAGTCAATATATATGTCATGAAAATTTTCAAGTGACCGATGTAACATGTTATTTCACTTTATGGACTATTGATCTTAAAACAAGTCATGATAGTATTAAAGACAAATTTTGATACAATAGAAACTTCCCAAATATAAATCATGCACACATGTATAAGCTTAATATTGATTGACTTAACAGATACATATTCATAATGAGCTCATTGTTTTAATTTGTGTTTGAATACCTGTCTCCTTTTAAATTTGGTTCGAGGATACAGATTTTAGTAAATGGCTTAGCATTACATCTAAATAGATGTGCATGTTACAAATACATTGAGGATGGTGGTTCAAGTGTGGTAGGCCATATGAACTTTATATTATTGCTTTTTTGTGATGGCATTACATTTATCATCGTCTCTTGTCATTATTATTTTTAAATGACCTATTTAATTTGGATACTTTCAGTCTCTATAGGTAACTCTCTGTATTACTGCCAGAGCTATTATTGTTAAAAAATTAACTTCTATTTTTCTCAAAAAAGTTGTATGGTTCTCTGTTTCCTACAGATATGAATTGTAAACTCTTTAGCTTAATTGCTAAAGTTATCTATTTGTCCCCATGCCCTTGTTTTTTCTGATTAAATTACTTTATAGGAATGTACTTCTACAAAGCCGAGACCTAACAGTCGTGATTATCTCATCTTTGACCAAGCTTCTGAGCCTTTCTTACAGCTTGGAACAGTATTTCCACTGCCCCCACAAGTATCAGTCTCCTAGTTATTTCTTAAAGACTGAAATCCTAGTATTCCTTAAAGACTGAAGCCCCAATGTGTGATGTTCCCTTCCCAGTTTCCATGTGTTCCCCTCCCTGAACTCTCACTTGTGAGTGAGAAAATGCGGTGTTTGGTTTTCTGTTCCTGTGTTAGCTTGCTGAGAAAGATGGTTTCCAGCTTCACCCATGTCCCTGCAAAGGACATGAACTCATCATTTTTTTAGACTGAAAGTATCCTTCTATGATGCCTTGCCTAATGCTCCTACTTAGACTCAGTCCTTCCTTTGTACCACCAGCAGTACTTTGCTTATACTTTTTGAAATAGCATGTGTTTTATTCTCCTGCCTTGGTTTTAGTCATTAACATATGCATCTCTTGATGGAAATTTTTATCATCTTAAGGTAAGGGGCCATATCCAAATTGATTCTATATTCCACTCCCACATTATCTAGATTACTATTAGTACCGGGTAGGTTTAGACATATCAATTTATCTACAAATCTAGCCATCTGTTTATTTAATAATTTATCACCTCTCACATAAATATTGAGCTCTTTATATGATATTCAATGATAATGAAGGTACAGTGAATGAACCATAATGAAGACACAGTGAATGAACAGACAGTATTACCTATCCTGGCTTCACTGACATTCTTGTCTGGAAGACAAGCTTTAAAAAGTAGTTGCAAGGGAGTAAGCAGTGAGTGTTTGGTCTAGTTTGAACACTAGGAAAAGAAGAATGCCATAGCCTAGCCTAAAAGTCCACCTTGAGAAAGTGCTTTTTAATTTGAAGTTTGAATGATCAGAAAATGTTCACCAATTTTAGAAGGAGAAAGCTGCAGAATGGGGTGTTTCACTCTAAAGAAGAAAGAGAATGTGGAAATCTGGAAAGATAAAAGAGGTTCTTTATAGTTATTTTCTGCAAAAACAAAAGTGGGAGAAAGGAATGAAGGAGAATGACAGAAAGATACCAAAATAAAACCTTATGGAAAATGTTGCATAAGAATGTAGAAAAGCCATAGTCTTGAGTAAGAGCAAAGTAAGTAAGAAGATTTTGAAAATATTTTATTGTATTCTGACTTCTCCAAAAGAGAACTTAAGGATGCTGTTAAACAATAGTCAAATTGTAAGTGAATAGAGAAGGTAGGAATTGATTCTAGCATCTACAGATAAGACCAAATATATTTGTTATTGCCAAACAGTGATGTGACTATGTGCTTAATTGGCCATCTATAGTCAACTCTGAAAATCTATCCCATATTTCATTCCCCATTTCAACTATAAGACCCAAAACCTAGTTGGTATCCAATACATCATTGCTGAGTGATAGAAAATATATAAAACATTGCATACTTTCCCAGATGTGTGCAAATTGTCACATTACCCACATGTTATAGAGACATATGACAGCTTCCACTTTCACTTTTCACATCCCTCAGATGCACATTTTTTGTTTTATTGGCTTCAAACTCATATTAATGCCATAAAATCAGCCCTAAGGGGACTATTAGGCTCTAAGCATTTCTCTGTTTCAAATGTTATATCTCCATACTCCTTCATCATTACTTCCCAGTGTCTGTTATTTTCAGACTTTCCTGAAGGCAAGATTCTTGCCCTCCTCCTCTGTCATTTAGACTTAATTTATTCTCTTAAATATTGCATTCAAGTCAGAACCAGTTATTACTAAATGTTACGGTTTGTTCCTTTTCTAATGTTTTTCCTTTGTTTTGTTTCTTTTCTACACTTCTTTTTAGAAGGAGCCTCTACAAAGATTTGCCACTTCATTTTCCTCTCTCACTCTTAAATCCTTTCTGCAGTAATGGCAACTGGTGGTCCCATTGTTCTGTTTAAGTGATTTATAGAACAGATGGTTCCCAACATCCCAATAATTATGTACATGATTAATTGTCAAAATAGTCTTTATTTTAATGGACTAAACTTAGCCTCTTTGTAATCTTTGTAAAAAAGTTCTACATTATGCTTTCTAGAAACAATAAGAAAAATAAATAAAATGACTCTCCTTCCTGCATGGTAGAATTCCGCTATTTGAAGACAATGCTTATAGCATACTTTTTCCTCGAAACACAATATGGTCCAGATGACAGGTATAAGTTCTTGATCTCTTGAGAGTTATATATCCTTATGTCAACGCTGTCCTCTCTTTCATGGAAGTTTAAATCAACCACCAATATTTCTGGAATTTAATGTTAACTGTATTCTCAAAGGCTATCTATGTTTGGGGTTTGTGTTTCTTTATACAGTTATCCTTATCCTAACCTAATTAGTCAGGATAGGGAATTTAGCAATTTCTCAATTCTTTGATGCCATTTAATGCTAAAGATTGGCAGATCATTGAAGATTCTGGGAATACAGTAGTGTAAAGTAATGTTTATTTCTACTTTTCAGTAATGTATTCCCTTGAAACAGAACACTTAACATTCCTGTTCTTGTACTGCCTTTTACTGTCTTATACTCTCTTTTTCACTGATTAACTTTATTCTATGCCCTTCCCTGTCTCATTGTTTTCTCATTGGCTTATCTTCTTACTACACTCTCTTCTCTGTCTTTTCCCATCTCATTGAAATTGTGGGTAGATTCTCTCTCTCCTCTCTCTCTGTCACTCTATCCCTCTCCTTTACCCTTTCCTTTTCTCCCTCTCTTTCTTCTTTCTTCCCCTTCTGTCTCTCCAACATTTCTACCATATGTCTCTTACCTCACTATTAATTCCAGTTTATAAATTCAGAATATGAGTCTCAGGGAAGTTAAATGACTTGTGCAAGTTCACCTGGTTAGCAAGAGTAGGATTCATACTCTGATCTGTCAGCCATCTATTTTTATTTAGCTTGACCTTCTTAAAATTAATGTTGTTAAATCTGGCCTATGATGCCTCCTTGTTAGACAGTAAAAGCTTGTTGAATTACATATTTTATGCTTTTTGGAAATGTGACCAATGTGTAATGGATACTATTAACAACAAATTGAATAAAAGATACCTTTAATACCAGAGTGAATCAGGGCAAGACACAAAGTGATATATCAGTGGAGTCATCATTATTAAATTAAAGCTTTCCTAGTATTTGATATATGGATTACTAATCAAACATACATGTGTATTTTAATATAGTCTATCGCTGAATGATGAAACATGAAAATAAAACATTGCATCCATCATTGTTGCATTGTTTTTAATTTTGGAATAAAATTGTATTAAACCATACAAGCTTATACATAGCATAGGGCTACAGTGAAGCATTATATAATACACATTAAATTCATAAATATTTTTACATGTGTCAAGATTCAAAGTGAAGTGTGGGGTGTAGTAATTCCAGAAATAAGGAAGCTGTGAGTGGAGGAATCATAAAAATATGAAAAGAAACCCCTTTCAAATTATTGAATGATTCCTAAACTGTGCATGCTTATGTAGAGTGAAATTTTAAATAAATGCAGTAGGCTATAATTTAACAGTTTCAGCAATTGCCTTTTAAATTTGTGCTTTTAAATTTTGTACTTTTAAATTTTGATGTAACTTGAAGCTTATGGGAAAATTGTAAATCCTGCATCCAGATTCACCAAGTGCTTTTATTGCTCTCTGTACATATGGATATATGTGTAAAATAAATGTTGCACATATAAAACCAAAGCTGCATGATCTAATTATATATACACACATTATCTTTTGGTGTGTTTAGGAAGTTGTAAATATCATACCACTTTTTCTCTAAATACTTCATAGTGTAATTCCCAAGAATAAAGATAGTATGTTACATATGCACAGTACTGTGGTCAGAATTAGAAAAATTTACATGGATACAATGCTATTATGTACTCTACAGCCCATATTTACATTTTGTGAGTTATCCCAGTAATGTTTTTTATATTATTTTCTTCTTAAGCCAGGATCCAATCCAGGATTACACAGCATATTTAGTGTTCATGTTTCTTTGCTCTCTAATCTGGAACAGTCCCCCTTTGAGTTTGCTGACTATGAGAATTTTGAAGAGCACTGGAGAGTTACTGTAAAGAATGTCCTAAATTTGAGTTCGTCTGATTCCGTTTAATGATTAGATTCCTATATGCCTTTCTGGAAGGAAGACTACCGAGGTAGTGCTGTATCCTTCTCGGTGTATTTTATCGTAAGTGCATGATATCCATTAGTCTCAATGTTGGGATATTAACTTTGAGAATTTGGTGCTATAGTCTAAATGTGTGTGTCCTTCCAAAATTCATATGTTGAAACTTAATTCCTAATGCAGCAGTATTAAGAGGTGGGGTTTTGGGGAGGAGGCTAGGTCATGGGAATTCCGCTCTCATGAATGGGATTAATGTCCTTATAAAGAGATTTCAGAGAGCTGCTTTGTCTTTTTGGCCCCTTTCGCCATGTGTGGATGCAGCAATAGCACGCTGTCTATGGAGCAGAAAATGAGCTCTCACCAGACACTGAATCTACTAGCTTCTTAGTCTTGAACTTTCCAGGCTTTATAATGGTGAGAAATAAAATTCTATTATTTATAAATTACCCAATCTAAAGCATTTTGTTATGGAAGAAAGAACAGATCAAGACACTTGGAGTGTCTGAGTTATATCTACTGTGAAGTTACTATTTTCTCCTTGTAATTAATGAGTCACTTGTGGACAGATGCTCTAAAAATATTCATTCTCTTTCTTGACAAAGTATCACTCAATAGCTTTAGTTCCATTGATGATTTTCCAAAGCCACAATTTCCTCTGTATTTATTAAATGTCAGCTATAAGTTAAGAGTTTTCTTTTTCATTTATTTATTTGTTCACTTATTTATCTATTTAATTTTGAACTCACGAATCCTTTTGTTACTCAATGATTCATAACCCATTACTCTTATTATTATTTTTATGTCCCAATTGTCTTCAGCTTTTGGCCAGTCAAGTCCCTTTAAGCCGGCTTCTGTGTCACTTGGATATGTACTTATCTTTCTTTACATATTCCTTACTTCAAGGCATATCAAGAGTATCAAGTTTATTGCTTACTTTCCTTGACTCAGCCTTGAATTCAGTCTTTCCTCGAAGCCACCTTAACTTAGTTTAAAGAAGGGTTGCACTTGGAAAACTGATCTGAATGCTATCCATCCTTTTTGCTAGGGATATGCCATTACTTCAAATCTGTATAAGAAATGGACAAAATGTGTGTGTATTTTTATATCTGTATTTTAAAATTATTCTTTCATGTATTTTTCTATCCCATTCTCCCTTGCCTCTCCCTTTCCTCTCTCTCCTGTCTTTCTGTCTTTCCACTCCAACCCTATGGTTTGATATTATTCCGCAGTCACTAAAGCTTCATTCATTTCTCTTATACTTTCTTTTTGCCTTTATAAAGTTGATAAATATCTTTCCATTTCTCTTCGAATTTACTGATCCTTTGCTGTACTACTGGTGCTTCTCCACTTTGCTATTAAGACTTTCAAATGAATTATTCACTTCTGATATTAACTTTTCCATTTTATTATGTTTTTATTATTTCTCTTTTACTGTTAAAAGTCTCCATATTTTCACTCATTGTGATTACTTTTGTTATTTTATTTTTATTTTTATTTATTTTTTTCCCCATTTATTTATTTTATTGCATTTTAAAAGTTATTTATATACTTATAGTAGCTTCTTTAAAACCCTGTCTGAATTTAAAATATCTTTGTAATTTGGGGCAGCTTCTAGTTATTTCTTTCTTTCTTAATTATAAGCTATATCGTCTTTATTTTTGTATATATCATTTGTTTTTCTTATCTCATACTAAACATTGTGAATAATTCATTTTAGAGTCACTGGATTGTGTTATTTTCTTCTGCAGAATATTTAATTGGTTAATTAACCAGTTAAACTGTTTAGACTCAAATCCTAAATTTTATGGTGGCAATTGATGAAATTGTTCAATTATAGCTATTGCTTTTGTTTGAAATTTCACTCTGCATATGCACAGTGTAGGAGTCATTTAATAATTTGGAAGGGATTTCTTTTCACATTTTTATGATTTCCCCTCTCATAGCTTTCTTATTTCTGGGATTACTATATCCCAGACTTCACTTTCTATCTTGTCTTGAAACAGTAAACTACAAAAACCTTTTTTTTTCCCCATTTATTTGTTTTATTGCATTTTAGGTATTGGGGTACATGTGAAGAACATGCAAAATTGTTGCATAGGAACACACGTGGCAGTGTGATTTGCTGCCTTCCTCCCCATCACCTACATCTGGCATTTCTCCCCTTGCTATCTCTCCCCAGCTTCCCACCCCCTACCGTCCCTCCCCTATTTCCCCCCAATTGACCCCAGTGTGTAGTGCTCCCCTCCCTGTGTCCACGTGTTCTCATTGTTCAACACCCGCCTATGAGTGAGAACATGCGGTGTTTGATCTTCTGCTCTTCTGTCAGTTTGCTGAGAATGATGGTTTCCAGGTTCATCCATGTCCCTACAAAGAACACAAACTCATCGTTTTTGATGGCTGCATAATATTCCATGGTGCATATGTGCCACATTTTCCCTATCCAGTCTATCGTCGATGGGCATTTGGGTTGGTTCCAGGTCTTTGCTATTATAAACCTTAAACATTTTCAGCTAACGTCACCATCCTCCCACATACAAAAATTCCCTTTGATCTTTTAAAAACAAAAGCTGATGAAATATAATTTAGGCAAAACAAAAGAAAAATATTACAAATGAAATCAAAAGGGAGACAAAATATTTCACAGATTCCTTTGTTGTAATGCTAAAGCCATGGACATGTACCTCTTCAAGGAGAACAAAATTCAACAATAATCATTGGATTTATACATGTAATATTCTAATTGGATGTTGGAAATCTTTTGAATGACAACAATACTTATTGCTGGGAATCAATCTAGTAACAATGTGGACAAGTACATCTTTTTATAGGTTTGTCCATACTCAGAATAGAAAAATTGAATGACATTAGATTGATGAGGTTTCTAGAAGACTTTTTTTCTTTTTTTTAATTATTTGAGATGGAATCTTGCTCTGTTATCCAGGCTGGAGTGCAATGGGGTGATCTCCACTCACTGCAACCCCTGCCTTCGAGATTCAAGTGATTCTCCTGTCTCAGCATCCTGAGTACCTGGGATTACAGGCACCTGACAACACACCTGGCTAATTTTTGTATTTTTAGTGGAAACAGCATTTCACCATGTTGGCCAGGCTAGTCTCGAACTTCTGACCACAAGTGATCCACCAGCCTCGGCCTCCCAAAGTGCTGGGATTACAAGTGTGAGCCACTGAGCCTGGCCAAAGCCATCTTAAATAAAATGAATTTAAGAATGCATTTAGGAATACTGGAATATTTAATCTTTTATTTTGAAATGTTCTCCTGCACATGGAAACTGATACAGAGTGTACGCATAGTTTTTGCTTCTCATTTTTCTCTTGCTGTTTTCCCTTTTACTCCTTTCTTTTGCCATTGTAGATGTATACTCCATTCCTTCAACATTCCTCACTTCATCCTGGTGCCAGTACCTCCTAAAATCTCCCAGCTAGCACATGGCTGTGTCTGGACTGAAGCTTGGCTCTCCTAACTTTAAGTTATGTGCAATTCCTACTACAACTGTCTCTTATTTTACCTTCTTTTCTGGGTATAAATGATGCAAATCCTTCCTCAACAAAATGTTTCAGGCAAGAACCCCAGAAGAAAACACCAGCAGATAATTTCTAGTTATACATGAAAATGACTTAACTTCCACTACATCTTGAGATATGAAGGAGGAAATTATTCAGTAGAGAACCTGCATGCTGCTGGCTCAGTGGGTCTTTTATTCAATATTCATTAATTACTATAGCCTGGTGTTATCCTGGGTACTGGGGAGAAGGTGACAAACAAGATTCAGAGCCTATCTTCATAGAGCCCCAGCCTAGTAAGGCTTGTGACAAAACCATTCTAGAGACATTAAATATACAGTAGACCAACAATGGTAAGAATAACTCTAGATGAGTGATTGCAGATGGATTCATAAAGGCAATGCTGTTTGACCTGCATTTGTCTTGTGTAAAGAGCCTAGAATGGCTTTACAGTCCAAGGCGGACACTGTGGTATTTTACTCAGACTTACCTTTTAGACCAAGGAAGTTATCCTTCCGTCTGTCTGGAGTTTTGGCTGTTGATAACTTACAGCGGAATCTCTTTCTGTTGCTTGTGTTCAGCCAAAGAAAGATGATTTGTTCAAGACTACCCCTCCATACCCCCCAGAGAAAGACTATATTCAATGACAGGTCAGTTTTGGCTATATAATCCTGGTTTCTTTCCTTTAATTCAGAAAATGCTAAATGAGATTTTCTAAGGCCTCTGTTTCAATAGTTTCACAGTTTAACTTCTCCTGCTGCCCAATTTTACTTATCTTACTCCTTTCAGCTATTGTCCCATAGACAATGCTCCAACAAACTTCCTGTAGTCCAAATATCCATCTCATAATCTGTTTCCTGGATAGCTTTACCTAAGACATAGAGAAAAGGAATTCTTTGTTTAAAGTACCAAGAAGAGGCGATAGGCAATGGTTAAGCAGGCACAATGTATGGATTTGGTGGGGTTAGAGGGAGGGACTTAATATGTAGCTAATAGAGCAGAAGGGAGCATAAGGACCTTGCTGGTGAATTCAGAGATAATCTTGTGAACACTGCGAGGTCACTAAGAGTTTTTCTTTGTTTGTTTGTTTATTATGGTACATGACAGAAAGAGAAAGATCAGTCAAATGGCCGTATGCGGGGGGGGGGAACAGATAGTGATTTATCTTAGCTCTGTTTCCTCTTCTATCATTAGAATTTTTATACTAAATTTTGTGTCTCATTTAAAAGATATTTATAAAAGATGACGTTGTAGTGTGTGCAAAAAAATGAGGTCATGGCATCTGCTATCAAACTTTTAAAAAATTACGTCTGACTCAAATTTTAAGGAAAAAAGTATTTTAAGGCTCTTGCAATAGAGAGAACACCCACATGGTGTGTCTTCCAATCATGGGTAATGAGATGGGTTTTATAGGTGCGATAAGGTAGGCTTTGGTCAGGAAGACATTGCAATCTTGCTGAAAGGAATTGTTTTCCTTTGCAGTTTGGCTCATCTTCGTGCATGATATCCTGTTTTAGGAACTGTGAAACTGAAGAAGAAATTTAGAGGGAGAGGGTCCTTCTATTTTCTTGGGAGTAAGGGGGTTTGTGTAATCATAGAGCAGTACGTTTTGCAGGTCTTCATACTTAAGAGGAGTGAGCAATAATTGGAAGGATGAATTCAGGGATCTTGAGAGTTAGAAATCAAAGGATGCTTGGCAACTAGATGAGGAAGATGAAGAAAGAGAGTTATGGATGACTGGGGGCCAAGAATGAGTTAGGTTTAGATG
>NW_016107466.1:4993714-5020343 GCF_001604975.1 Cebus imitator | reverse complement strand
GAATTGCTTGAACCCAGGAGGCAGAGGTTGCAATGAGCCAAGATTGCGCAATGCACTCCAGCCTGGCGACAGAGCAAGACTCCCATCTCAAAAAAAAAAAAAAGAAAGAACACAAGTTACAAGCCTATCATGGAGTTAACCAGCTGGTTTGCTCACAGCCTTCAGTCTGTTGCAGAGGAGCAAGCTGGATGCCACTGTGGAGCTCTGAGTACTTCTTACTGGGTTGAAGATTCTATGTACAGATTTTTGGGGGGTTATCCTAGTTGATCCATTCCATAACACTATCAGAAGGAAACCTGACACCCAGTGGATCACCAATGCAGTCCACAAGCACAGGAAGACACATGCGCTGACATCTGCAGGCCCAAAGAGCCGTGGTCTTGGAAAGGGCTGAAGTTCTACCACACTATTGGTGGCTCTTGCCATGCAGCTTGGAGAAGGCACAATCCTCTCCAGCTCCACAGCTACCACTAATATAAGTAATGTTTGTAAAATTCATACCTAATAAACACTTTAGGACAGTACAAAAAAACAACCTGTGGTAGGCTGGGCACAGGCACTCTAAAGCAAGTTCTGCCTAAACTAGCAGGAACATTTTGCACATCAGGAAGTGTTCCTGGACTCTGTCTGGGGGTAGGCTGGGAGAGGTGGGGGCAGAGTGGGGCAGGGGCAGGGCTGGGGAACGGGGCCTGGGCAGGGCCAGGCACTGAAGTGAGGCCAAGGCCTGGAGGGAACCAGTTCCTGGTGGCTGTTGGGCAGCTCAGACAGCTCCCTGCCAGGTCACCCGCCATGGTCCTCCCTCTGTCCTGGCTCTCTCGGTGCCATTTCCTTCGTCTCCTCCTGCCCTCCTGGTCCCTGCCACCCCAGGGCTCCCGTGGGTGCTGCTCCCAAAGCTCCAAGGCAAGCATGGAAGAGACCAGCTCCAGAGGCAATGAGATGACGTCCCCTCCCAGGGTAAGTGGCACCAAGGGTAGGGACAGAGGGTTTGAGTTTGTACTGAGGTGGGGGAAAAAAATGTCAATCTCACCCTGCACCACCCTTACTCCTGCATCTTCTTTAGTTCAGCTACGAGCTCTTCTCCTCCCCTCCCCCAGCCCAGAACTCTGAGCTCCCTTCCCCCACCCCTATCCACAGCAGCACAGTCCACAAAGTCCTTGAACAGGAATTCCCCCTCACCTAACAGTTAATTATTTCTTAGCAGAGAGGGGCAGCCAGTCCTTTCCAGTGACCCCATATCCTTGTTCAAGGCATCTGGTTACAGCCTCTGGGCCAGGGATCTCTACCTGCCCTGCGGAGGCCTATGCCCAAGAGAGGGAGCTCCCTGGGCTTCTCAGTAAAGGCTACTGAGTCAAAAACAGATAGGGAGGGTGGAATTTCTCACTTCCCAGGGCCTCTGACCCCTCCCCTGGCTGATGCTCCCTCCCCTACTTCCCCTACCAGGGCCCTGGGACCCACCGCACAGCTGAGCTGGCCCAAGCTGAGCAGCTGCTGGAGCAGCAGCTGGAGCTATACCAGGCGCTCCTGGAAGGGCAGGAAGGAGCCTGGGAGGCCCAAGCCCTGGTGCTCAAGATCCAGAAGCTGAAGGAACAGATGAGGCGGCACCGAGAGAGCCTGGAAGGCAGCGCCTAGGCTTTCCCCACTGCCCACAGCACCCTCTGGCACTGGAAATACTGTGCGCCACCCCCCTGGAGCTTCGGGATCAGAAACATCCAAGCCTCTCTCAGACCAGAGAAAGCAGAAGAGACCCCCACAAAGCACAGGCAATTGGCAGGTAGTGGGGGAGCCAGGGCTCTGCAGTCTTAGTCCCATCTCCCTTTGACCTTACAGCAGGGCACTCAGGCCTTACAGGGAATTTATTTAGGACCATGACCTAAAATAAACTCACCCCAAATATAATAAAAGGACGAAGCACTTACAGATACCACAGACACGTGTGTTTCATTTTTAGTTTTGTTAAAAAAAAATTCTGACAAATCAGAAATGGGGGTTCAGGAGTGGTGGTGATGCAAAAGACGGAAGCCATGGGGTGGGGGCTGTCAGGGATGGGGGCAGTAGTGTCTCCTTCACCCCCACCCTGATGTCCTCTCCTGAAGGCCAGACAATCACATTCCAGAATGGGCGAGTCCTCTACCGTGTCTGTTCAATGTAGGAGGAGATGTCTATCTCATCAGGGAAGTGATGATTCTTAACCCTGATGTGTAGTGCTGCCGGAGAAGTGGATTTGTGAAAAGCTAATGGATTAAGCTAATGTATTGAGTTTGAATTTTCTGTGTAGTATAGAGTGCAGCAAAAAAGGCGTGGCCACACTGTTTACTGGTTCTTGGATCTTAGGAGAGTGACTTGCCCTCTTGGTATCCTGAGCTATAAAATGAAGACGTGAAAGAATACTGACTTCAAAATGATGTTAAATTTAAAATGGAATCATGTACATGAAATACTTAATACAGTGAGAGCTAGAGAAAATAAGTGATTCTAACATACGTATATATGATCATTACATTCTGGTAATGAGTCTTTGACAAGAAAGTGAAATAGCAAGAGTCAAGGGAAATACCTATCACGGTAGCAGTACAACCTACTTCTAGTTTTGAGTAAAGTACACATAAATGCAGAAAGGTAAGTTTGACCCATATATTAAATGAAGTTTTATAGATGACCTCAGGTAAATATTTTTCCCTATTAAAAATTAATAAAATATCAGAAAAATTTTTACTGAATTTTTATGTGTCTTACCTCGTATAGGTGCTGGAAATACTGTTGCAAAGAGTACAATCATAGTCACTGCCTTCATAGACAGACTCACACACAGTGTTTCTATCTTCTCCTAAATGTAATGATTAAGCGCATGGGTAATTACATTAAGGAGCCAGCTCTGGTGCCTCACACTCCTCCTCCTGCTTGGATTGCAGCTGGGGAATACAAATATATATTAATACATTTATTGCCAAACACATAATAAGCACCTTTTGCATTCAGGGTACACAGTACAAGGTACTTTGGAAGCTTCTGAGACAAATTAATATTCTCAAGGAGTTTCTGATGTACCATAGGTAAAATATATACATATAAATAATGAAATTACAAAGTAGAAAAATATTCTACACTATAAAAGAGAAAAATTTTGCAGGAATATTTAGAAAGAGGGGATTGTTTTTATTTGAAAGAAAAAAGGTCTTCAATGATATTTTTCCTGGGACTTAATGGGTGAGACATATTTGGATATGATCTGACAGTATTTCCATATGCTATGTTCATATACTATTTCTCTTCCTCTCTGGAGTTTATAATTCAAGGTGCTACCATGGAAAGATTTCTGGATGCAGGGTCAGAAAGATCTGAATTCTAGTCCAGTTCTTTGTTTTTCCACTTACTTGTATCTAACATTTAGAATGATTATCTTCATGCAAATTTTACATTTTAATAAGCACATCTGTGCATTTTCTGTCTCTTGACTTCGGGAGGAAGTACTTAGAATTCTGAGCTTCAGTTTTCTCAATAGAAAAATGGGAAAATTAACCCTTCCTCGTGTACATCTGAGGATCAACTATGTTAGGGATATGACAGTCTTTTTCAAACTGTAAAACATCATATGGCCGTGTATAGCTGTAATCAGAACAGTAATGTCCTGCACAAATCAAGCAACTCATTTCACAAAGTGTTGGATGACTGACTTTTAAAGCTTCAAGCTCTTAATACACTATTTAACACCCTGAAAACATAAAGTTATGAAATGGGGAAAAAAGAAGGAAAGGACAGTAGCTTCTTTTAAGGGGACCTGAATGGCCATTAAAATGTATCTAGCAGAGGACATAAAACCAATGAGAAGGAGCAATTTACTTTTACTGCTGGGGCAGGAGCCATGTAACTATTTTTACTAACTATAGCCATTCTCAAGTCTATTAGAGTACCTAAAATATTTATGATCGCTGTGTCTGTGTGAAACACTGTCTGTCGCAAGCAGAAATGCTAACCTGTGTTAGAACGTGTTTGTTGTCATTTTCTTGTCTGATAATTAATGCAGTGGAAATAGAGAGGTGCTGAGCAAAATCCTCATGTAGCACAGAAAGAAAAGAAAAATAAGGAAGCCATGGCACCATGCCAGGGGCAAGAGCTTTGCCAACTTGGCATTTTGCCTACCTAGACTGGGGGATTACCCTCTAGTATATTAAAGTATCAGCTTTTTAATTTACCAAATTATTTTCCAGATGTTTTTGGTAGAAAGGGACTTCTTGGCAAACACTTGAGTGCTTGTCAGAGAATTATACATTTAATATTACACTATTCATTACTTTAATTAATGACAGGAAGAAGTTTGCTTGAAGACAATTCTTAGCCACACAAAAAAGAATATTAATATTTTATGAGGTGAGGAAATTATCTTTAACACTGGTGAATTGAAATGTTCAGAAATTATAACAGAAGGAATTACTGGAAAAAATGAGCTGGTTGTAGTGACATTTACTGTTAGCAATTTTGACAAAAAGACATCATAGGGAAAATTGATATTCAGACAGCATGCTGTAAGATTAGGAAGAACATATGTGAAATTAATAGGTACCATGCAGAAAAGGTCAATAATTAATAGTTCAATTAGAATTTGAGAATAGATGTAAAAATAGCGTGGCATGCAAGTGACATCAATCCTCATTTCTGGTCTGGTAGCAACTTTGTGTACTAATGTTCCTGCTGTCATTTCCTGAATGCTATGTGTCAGGCATTGCGCTAAGCACTTTACACAAATGTTAGAACTTGTAGCAGCCATTTGTTATACTCAGGAGAGTGAGGTTCATAGAATGTAAATCATTTGCTAAAGTACATTGAGTAAATAAGTGGTTGAGCTATTCCACAGTCTAAGTTTTCAACTGTGTTATCATTAACTTTCTAAATCATTTAGAAAAAAAAGAAGCTAAGTTTCTCCATCTTTCACAAGAATCAGCTGCCGTAGAAATTCTAGTTGGTGCCATCCACGTTATAATTTTGAGGTCTCATATTTCTACACGTATTTATTAGTTCCTTCTCTCTGCCAGACCCTCTGCCAAGCAATGATCAGTTTCACTTCAATGTACTTATTAAATCCATGCTTTAAAGATGCCTGCTGAATCCTCTCCCTCTTGTCCCTTCTAACATTTCTAGCTGCTTAGGAAGCCATCCTGCCACCTCAACCTCCTGAGTAGCTATGACTACAGGCCATAGCTTTTTTGTTTCTAACCAAAACCATCTAGAAAATAATATAGTAGCATTTCTAGATACTGCTTCAATTCAATCATGGTGAAAAAATGAAACATATATAGGTTGAGACATATAAAATTCTTTTTATAATAGTTTAATTTCACAAGATGTTAATTTCCTTATTGACACCCTTCTGATTTTTATCACAATGGTCAGTTGCTGGGATCCTCTTTTTGTTTTGTTTCTTTTTAACTGGCCATCATTTTGATAGCCTTCCCAATAAAATTGCATTTTTTCGTATTTTTTTTTTTAATTTGGATTTTGAAGGTTTACAATCTTGATACTTACTAATGATGTGGGTCTTTGTTAAATAGATGAAGCATCTCTTTTTTGCCCAAGCTGGAGTACAGTGGCTTGATCATAGCTCACTGCAGCCTTCACCTCCTGGGATCAAGCAATCCTCCCACCTCAGCCTCCTGAGTAGCTATAATTACAGGTGCACTGACTCTAATATATATGCGTATTCTTTTAAGGGGACCTGAATGCATATTAAAATGCACCTAGCAGAGGACAAAAAACCAATGAGAAGGAGTAATTTACTTTTACTGCTGGGGCAGGAGCTATGCAAATATTTTTGCTAACTACAGCTGCTCTCAAGTCTATTAGAGTACCTAAAATATTTATGATTGCCGAGTCTGTGTGAAACACTGTCTGTCACAAACGTTTTTCACACTCCTGGCCTCAAGGAGTCCTCCTGCCTCTGCCTCCCAAAGTGCTGCAATTACTGGCGTGAGCCATCATGCCAGGCCAATCATGCAGATCTTGAGAAATGTGCCTACTAATGGGAAAAGTATCCATGATAGAGGACCATCCCTTTTTGTAATGAATTAGTAGGAAAGCAAGCGAGACATCTAATGTCATGCTCACACGGCTATATTCCTATCATACTCCCTTGACTAAGAGAAAAAGGATAGCCAGCACGTACAACAGTGGGCACGCTAAGAGAATTTATTTTTCATAGATATAAAAATCAACCATTATTTGTTTTACAGTAGAAAAAAAATGTAAAAATGGTGGCTATACCTAAATGTGAAGATCGATATGATTCATTTCTCAGTCTTTTTATGTTGAACTTGTCCAATAATGACTGCCAGCCTCTGCTTTCCTTAGAGTAGTATCATGGACTATAAAACTAGTAAAACCCCAGACTCCATTCAGTCCAAGCCAACATTATCAGTGGACGTGGCGATTCACCTCTGTGTTCCACTTCCATGTTCAAAGTCGCAGCCTCAGCCAATGCTGGAATTCTGCTTAAATTCCTGGCTCTCCGTCTCTTGCACACTTATCTCATCTTGCCACCAACCCCAACACCCACTTTTATATTACTTTTCTTATCTTAATTACTCTGCCTTTTAAAATGAACTTTTATTCTTTTAAAAATAATTATTGCAGCATTTGGAAAGAACAGCATAGAGTATACTTTGTGATTTAAGGAATTTATAAGCAAAAATTTCCTTTTAAAACTCAGTGCAAGAACTGTTTGAGCATTCAGTTGCCTCGTTTTCTCAGCTATGTAGAGAACACCAAAGATAAATGCTGCTTTCATTATTTAATGTGGTGCTTGCATATGATTTAAGTAAATACTAGAACTGAAATATTAGTTATATTTTAAGAACTATTGTGATATGAAATTGTGGGACATGAGAACCAACTTCAGGCTATTGTAATAACTTGACATCGTTTCGTGTTAATATGCCTAAAACATGTGTTGTCAAGTTCCAGAGCAACAGTTTTTCTGCTAGGACTCCAGTTCCAACCCAGTCCATGAAAGATGACTACTATCAATTCCATGCAACAATTAAGCCCCTCAAAAGAGACTCAAATACATTCCCAGTATAACATTTCATATTCGGTGGGAAATATACACATATACTGAATATAACAGGAGCCACTCTCAGCTGATGAATACTCTCAGTCTTGTCTGCCAGAAAGGACTGGACTATTTCTCTAACAAATTCACCTCTATGAGTAAAGACAGATCTTTTAGCATTTTAAAGAGACCTGGTTGCAGAGAATAAACTGCCTTAAAAATGTCCAATTGGGAGCTGTTCTGTTTATCCATTTTTCTTTTCCCCAAACCTGCCTTGCACTTAGTTCCAGCCATAGCACCTAGTTTTGTTTTGTTTTGTTTTGTTTTGTTTTGTTTTGTTTTTTTAATAGAGTCTCACTCTGTTGTCCAGGCTGGAGTCCAACGGCATGAACTTGGCTCACTGCAACCTCTACCTCCCATGTTCAAGTAATTCCTCTGGCTCAGCCTCCCGAGTAGCTGGGGTTACAGGCTCATGCCACCACACCTGTCTAATTTTTGTATTTTTAGTAGAGATGGGGTTTCACCATGTTGGTCAGGCTGGTCTTGAACTCCTGACCTAGTGATCTGCCTTCCTTGGCCTCCCAAAGTTCTGGGATTACAGGCATGAGCCTCTGCGCCTGGCCTAGCACCTAGCATTACTATTAACAAAAGACGAAGCATTTAAAAAAATCAGGACAGTGTTTTCATTACCTATTGCTTCCTAGCAAATACCCTCCAACCTTAGCAGCTTAAAATACTAAGCATTTATTATCATGCAGTTTCTATGGTTTGGGAAACCAGGGATGAATTAACTTGGTAGTTATGACTCAGGGTCTCTCACGAAGTTTTAGTTAAGCTGTTGCTCAAGGCTTCAGTCGTCCCATAGCTTGAACTGGGATGGAGAATTTGCTTCCGAGATCACCTACACTGATATTGGCCGGCCTTCATTCCTTGCTGGCTATTGACTGGAGATCTCCATTCCTCACTATGTGTTCATGATGGAGCTACTTGGCAGGGCAATTGGCTTGCTAAAAGCAAGGAATCCAAGAGTGAGAAACATGAGAACAAGAAAGCATCAAAGACAGAAACAAGTCTTTTACAACCTAATCTCAGAAGTGAGATACTACCATATGCTTTGAATCACACAGACCCATACTCTAACATCATGGAGGGACTACACAAGGGTGTGAGTACCAGAAAGCAGGGATAATTGTGGGTCCTTGTAGTGGTCACTTTGCAGACAGGTGACCACAATCTCCCCTTTGACCACCAATGATTCCTTTCCTTCACACATGCAATATATGTGTATCCTTTCTCTAGAACCTCAAGTTATTGTATCAAGCATCAGCCCAAATTCTGGAATCTCATCCTTTATGTCAGGCCAGTATGTTGGAGGAGGTTGCTAAGGTTCAGAATTCTCAGTAATCCTTCCTGTATCATGAAAGACACCACATGTTTGCAACTGAGTCATTTTCTCATTCTGCTTCTTTTCAGTAGAAGTTGGAGTATCTAAAAGTTTTTCATACTGTGCTCTATAAACTCAGTTCAAACTGACTGTTTCTGCAATTACAGTGCTTGCAAAAAGCTTTGTGGGTCTTCTGTGAATCTTTTAAGGATTTATTTCATTAGCAAAAACAAAAACAAAAAAACCCACACTCACAAGTATCTCTAGAAATGGCTGCAATATGAAATCATGAGGTATCCATCTTACAGTCCTGACTTGGCTGCTTCTGATTTTTTTTCTTTCTTAATTTTAAAGCATCTTTAAAGGGTGCCCATTTTTCTTCCATTAATAATGTAAAAAAGACTTTATTGCCATGGTTAAATTCCCACAAGCCTGAGTTCTTTATGAATAGGCTAAACGGCTGGTGTCATCACTTAAAAAACTGTCTTGATCTTGATTGAATTTCTGTTGAGAAATGAAGTTTGCATTTTTTAGTTTTTTCTTTTAATTCCATTTTTCTATAAAATGTACTTTAATTCCCCTTATATATACTCAGCATTAAGAAACTATCTGGAGTAGTCAAGTCAGTTAATAGCTTTAAAGATAGACTAGTGGATGGGTAAGTGGAGGTAAAGGGTGGGTAACGGATTCCTGGAAACTTTCCCTAAGTACACTAATTCAGAGAATGTTTTATCTTCTATATTTCTCCAGAACATATTTGTATATACTAGTTCTATGTTCCCATTTATGTACTATATTATATCCCTCTATTCACTGATATGCACTAACCTAGGACTTACAACTAAAATGTACACCAAGAAAATAATAAAAATATATTAACAATGTGGGTTAATTAAAAAATCAAATAAATGTATTGAGGTGTGCTTGTTTAAAAAGTATTCTTAACAACTATTTTGATATCCAGTTTATCCACAGTTTCATTTATGCATACGTAAAATATTGATTCTCCAATTGGTTGACCTGATATTTAGGACTGCAATTAAAATAGAAAATTACTATTTAAGAACTTGCATATTAATAGGTTTTATGTCTTAACTCCCTCATCAACTCTCTTTGTATCAAAATTGCAAGTTTGCTTTTGAAGTTATGGAATTCTAGCTTTCCAGTTCACTTTAATGCTAGAGATTTCTGATAGTACTGCAGTTCTGAATAAGTCTAAGTGTCTAAGACACTTTCAGATTCCCAAGTGAATTTATTTGAAAAAGGTATGAAAATAAAATTAATAAATGAAGGGAGGCAGCATGCTCCATATTTTTATTAAAGAGAGCAAAGGCTCTCTGAGAGTGGCTAAAGAATTGCTTGATATCCAGGTTGCTGTTTGTTGTCACATAGTAAGCGGTTTGGACAAATCTAAGCTTAAGTACCTTGCTTATGTCAAAATTATTAAGAACCATTTATACTTGGAAGTTATTTTTCTGAGATTATTAGTATCTTCTTTAATGTATATCTCTTATTATTTCTTGAAGATAAAGTAAGGACTCTTCAAAATAGTTCTGATGCCTTGATATCAGAACTCATATTGAATAAGGCTCATACTGTCTCATTCTCGGGGACATTATAATTATCCTTATAATTATCTGTCATATAAGCATGTACATTTTAGTGTCACTGAAGAAGTCTCACTGGACATAATTAACACAAAACGATTCCACTTTAGTAAGAGTTTTTTTTTTTTCCTTTTTTCAGTTGAGCACTTTTTTTCTGGTTAATGATTATCTCTGAAAAAAGAATATTATATAATCACAGGATTTTTTTGTTCTTATTCTTTTAACCCCAGACGACTAAGCTACAGTGATTATGTTGACTGAACTTCAGGATCTGTTATAATTATTTATTTAACTGCTATGAATGACCATATAAACTCTTCCTGCTAGCATTGAGGAGTTATTTTCAGTCCTGATAAAATATTGCTCATTTTAACATACTTGATGTTTTACATTTACGAACAGCCATAGTCCTTATCTTTCTGCAGGTGGTGGTGTTACACAATGAGTATGGAGATTCTTTTTGTCACTTGCTTGATTAAAATAATGGAAAACATAAAGTGAGAAAACATTCCAATATAATTCATTCATTAGCATAGCTTTCTTTTATGAGTATTGCTATTTTAGTAGCTTCACAAAGAATATTAGTCTGTGTGTTCTCAGAGGTGATTTACGAAACTCATTAGAGATATGAAAATTATTTTAGAAACTATGTAAATTGAATTTAGGAGTGATGGTAAATTCTATATATGATTTTAAATAGTATACATATCATGTGAAGCACAGCTCTTCAATAAATACAGAAATATGAAATTGGGTTTTCTAAGGCAGGTAAAATTTCTTCAGTTTTTCATGCTTTTTTTCCAAATTTGAATTCAGAAAATATTATCATCCTATTTAGAAAAGAGAATTTGGAAAAGCGCATGAAGTTTTCATTTAGTGGAACAGTTGTGCCATCCATTGGTTCCAGAATCCTAAATATTTTAGGGCAAAGCTAATCTAGTCACTTTTTTTTTTCTGTTTGCACCAATGGCTAGCTCTACTGTGAAAAAGAAAGTTAACTAAGTGTTTCATTAAGTCCTATTTCTGTCTATGCCTTTTCTATTCCTGTGTCCATTGTTACATTCCTGATGGCAATTTTCACATTGAACTAAAATTCCTCAATGCTATGATCTCTGTGGTCTTGAGGTGCTACATGAGTTGTCTCTGTACTCAAACGATCACATTTCTTGATCTCACTTGGGCAATTCCCAATTATAACCCTTGATTGATCAGAAATTTCACAGAGTAAGTGGGATCTAAATGGAATAGGTCTTGTCTGCTTGCTCTCATAGTTCCTTACCCTTCCATGGATCATATCATATTATATTTGATTTTCCTTTTTCTTGCCAAACTTTGTGGCTGTACTGGAGGCAGTGTCAAGGCAAGCACTATATCTGCTGTGGCACTAGACGTTGCTTTCTTTATACCTCGGGTGCTATATAGCATGTAGAAAAAAATCAATAATATTATTAGTAGCCCCAAAAAATGAGTGAACAAAGAAAAGATCCAGTGAGTTTGAAAGTTTAATCTCAGTTTTTTCTTCCTAGGTACTTGGATAAGCCCACAGGTTTGTTGGGGACAGTCTTAGCTAGTTGTCTGTCTCCAAGTCTTTTGATTCATTCTCTTCCTCCTCCTTGTGAATACAACCGTGATATTAGTCAGGGGTGAAATGTGCTTATTTTCCAAGTCTGGTCAAGCGATTGTGTTCTGGCTAATGTGATGTTAGTAGAAATGTTGCATGTCATTTCTGTGTAGGTTAAAGTTTAAAGGTGCTATCTCACGTAGGAGGACTCTTCTTTGACCCTCTGTCTTTTCTCTGCTTCTGTTCTGTTCAGAAGGGAGCCTGCATAAATGAGTGGAATTTCAGCCTCTGTCTTGAACCATGTAGTGTATATGTGAAAATAGACTTGACTTTTCTTTCAGCCAATGTTATTTTGCAATGTTCAATTATGCAATGGAAAACTGATCTTAAACTACTGGTGTAAAAGCTTACTGAAATAATCCATATGAAAAGTATTAGTGCAACTTTATAGAGAGAGAGGAAAAGAGAGAAAGATAAAGGATGGCAAAGAGACAAAGTCGCTGTTCTTTTGTTATTCTCCAGGAAACAATCATCTTAATAAAGAAGGAAAATAATCTTAAATAAAAAAGTGTGTAGCACATGGACCATGAACCTAATCTTTGAGAAAATTCAAATCATTGCATACTCTAAACTTACTAAGATGTTAAGAGAAGATAAACAAGTTTTCTTCTGCCTAAAAAGATAACAGAGTAATGTGATCTTTGTAGGATTATATCCTACAAGTAATTTAGCATCATGATATGTAGATCAGGCTTCTTTGGGTACAATCATCATAAGCCCAGTGGACAGAGATGGATAAAATCTGAAGGACTGATGCATAAACTCTCTAAGCTTCCTGCACCTAGATGTTTAAGGAAGTTTTCAAAGTCTTCTCTGTCTCTGTATGTTACACTAAGAGACAGCCCAAAATTTAGAAGGGCAGCTGTTTTCCCTCATTCAATGGAACTAGGTAGCAAGACCCTTGTTTTTTTACTTTCTGTCATCTTTATAGTCACAAGCAAAATCATGGGCTAATATCAGAATCCCTGCCATTCTTCACAAGTTTTACAGGTCCCAGGTGAGCATAAACTCAGTCTAAGCTTCCACCTTCACGGTTTGTCTCCTTACTGGAGTGAGAAGAACAATCTTTTATCTCTTGCATTTATAGTAAAACAATCAAAAGGAACTGTTGGAAATGTACAAGACAGGTTTAATAATGGAGGCTTATCATTTTTATTGCTAAAGTATTAGCTAATAGATTATTGTTCTGGATACACTTAAGGCATAATTTTGTTAATTCCTTGAAATGCTTGTTGATAAGTATTTGATTGTTCATGTCAACATTTTGTCCTTGAATTCAAAGGCACTATATTCACACTTCCTTTTATTTTTCTTCAATATGTTAAAATATTAAAAATCCCAGAAAATGTCACTAGACTGCCCCGTGTTCCTCCAGAGCAGGATGTGTTACGAAATGACATTTACATTTCAAGCAACATGGTGTCCAAATCACTGTGGCACTCAAAAATATGCTGACATGATCGTGGAGTACTTAAAACATTTTTGTATAAATTTGTTACAACATATTAAACTCTAAATTGATATCTTTTTTTCTGATGGTTCAGGCTTCTCCAAAGACATCCACATAGATTTTCTTTCACTTCTCAAATTATCATCCTTAGTCAGTATTGATTAAATATCTTTCTGAGCTCCGATTACTTTGTACACACTGTACAAAGCAAGTTCAATCAGCACAGTTTCTTCTCTTAAAAAGTCTCACACCTAAGAGACAGAGTTGGT
This sequence comes from Cebus imitator, assembly GCF_001604975.1. Classification (NCBI taxonomy): domain Eukaryota; kingdom Metazoa; phylum Chordata; class Mammalia; order Primates; family Cebidae; genus Cebus; species Cebus imitator. Next base: position 5,006,973 of record NW_016107466.1, on the reverse strand, counting down.
TCTTAAGGGATCCAAGGCTGCACATAAGTGTTCCATTTTTCATCCCAGGGAAAGGATATTTGTGAAACTGAAGAAGGAAGGATGGCACAGAATTGAATGGTAGAAGTGGGGGTCGGCATTTATCTGGCTTTAGGTCTTTCCCTCCAGAAAGGGAAAAGACTGCAAAATTAAATGTTTCTGTAAAGTGTTAGAAAACATAGTATTGCTTTCTTTGAAAAAAAAAAAAAAAGTTTAGCTTTCTGTCTGACTTGGAGGGTTACTACACTGCTTTAGAAATGGCTGAGCAAGCAAAGAAAATTAGCTGAAGATGCAGTATCACTTTGTCTTTTCATGTCCTAGTTTATGATTATAATTACAATTATTTAAGGTCTTTGACTTAGGAATCTCTTCCCCATTATTAACTTCAGTTAAAACATGTGTGGATAAGAGTAAAAAGCTGTGGATAGAAGAGATAAATTCAAATGCTTTTATAGCACTTCTTTTATGAAATTGAACTCTGTAAAAATCTTCACGTTTCTAAACATTTTAAAGATAATAATGAGGCTAATACTTTTGGGGATAATAGTGTTGTCAGCCCATATTTTGGGCATGTGCAATTTTGAACACTTTGTAACAATAATGTTATGTAATCTCACAATAATCCTACAAAATATTTCCAAGTCTCCAAGCTAGCTTGACTACAAAAACTCATCTAGCCATTTTTCTTGAGACATGTATTTTTTCTTCATTTTAAACCCTGAGTTAGGCAAAAAGGGTTTTGTGATGGTGTCAGATATAATGATGCCTTGAATTTGCCTTTTCTATTTGTAGACAATTTATATGGCCCTGTCAAAAGTTTGTTGTAGTGTTTGCTAGTGATTTTATCTCAGAAGAAAGAATGAAATCACAAACAAAAATTTGTCATACATTTTATTGAATTACTTATCATGGTAGTGAACCGTGAAAATTCAATATAATATTTGAAGTTTTCACAAGCCTACTTAAAGAAAAAAATGACTGAATTACAGAAATAGCAATTAAGTTTTAAAATATTTGTTTAAACAATTATTTCATTGTTTTTCTTATAATAAATTAACTTCTTATGTCTCCTCTTGTAGAGTACTGAAACCTTTGAATTATCATCATTCTTTATCTTTACATAATTTGCTTAGTACTCAATACATATTTGAAATTGTAGTCTCCCTCCCTCCCTCCCTCCCTCTCTCTCTCTCTCTTTCTTTCTTTCTTTCTTTCTTTCTTTCTTTCTTTCTTTCTTTCTTTCTTTCTTTCCTTCCTTCCTTCCTTCCTTCCTTCCTTCCTTCCTTCCTTCCTTCCTTCTTTCTTCTTTCTTTCTTTCTTTCTTTCTTTCTTTCTTTCTTTCTTTCTTTCTTTCTTNTTTCTTTCTTTCTTTCTTTCTTTCTTTCTTTCTTTCTTTCTTTCTTTCTTTTTCTCTCTCTTCCTTCCTTCCTTCCTTTCCTTTCCTTTCCTTTCTTTCTTTGTCTTTCTTTCTTTTTCTTTCTTTCTAACCTATCAATATAATAGCATTGTTTCTAATTGAAAACAATCTTCCTCTAAGGAAGAAATTGACAGAAAATAATAAAACTATATAAATAAGAATAAAAAATAGTTAAATTATAAAATGTCAGGCTGTTATAGCCAGTAAAGTATGAAAATGTTTTGCTGAAAAATAAATATCACATATATTACAGTGATATATGTATGCTGTTCACAGAATTTGTTCAAAAATATATTCTAGCCTTTAAAAATTAATATTATGATAAGTTCTAGAATAAAAATAACACCATTTCTTGAGAGATGAATATTGGATATGCTAACAGTTCTTTACATATATTATTTTATTTAATCCTTGTATAAACCAAATTGTTCTAAATATGTTTCTGCTTATATTCACATTGCTAAATTCCTTGATGTTAATCATATTCTTTTAAACTGTTCCTTTATAAAATTGCTATAAATATCTGAGTATAACACGTTCCTTTGGCCTTTCAAAAGACAAATCAAAAGCGGCTAGATGGCGACCAAAGTGAACAGAGATGACATTCATTTTTGTGTTACGTGTTGTATGAACACTTTACTCTTTATACCAAAGAATATGTCATTTGAAATAGTATGTACATTGTTTCTCTCAGATACAGCTTGTTTAAGATTCTAAATTCCTATTGCTAACGCTTATGCAATTAAAAATTCTTTTATATGAATTTGAAATGGTGCCACCAAAGCAGAAATTTATATTAGGGGGTTCATAACTATGATGTTGCTTTCCACCTCATACCTATTATGTTGCTTTCCACCTAACAGATATCCAACAATTAAAACAAAGCCACTAGTGGAATTTTTTAAAAAGTAATAATGTATACAAGAATTTTGTGTGTTTTTATTTTTTTTTAATTTGGAGTCTTGGTCTGTTGCCAGGCTGGAGTGCAGTGGCGTGATCTTGGCTCACCACAACCTCTGCCTCCTGGGTTCAGGTGATTCTCCTGCCTCAGCCTCCTGAGTAGCCAGAACTACAGGCATGTGCCACCATGCCTGGCTAATTTTTTTTTTATTTTTAGTAGAGATGGGGTTTCACTATGTTGGCTATAGGAGTCTTAAAACTCCTGACCTCCTGATCTACCTGCCTCGGCCTCCCAAAGTGCTGGGATTACTTCTTGAGCCACCGCACTTGGCCAAGAAGTAATTTTATTGAGCTGGTTGTCCAAATAAAGTAAATTTTAAGATGAGCAATACTTTTTAAAATTTATGCAAATGTATTTCTTATTATGTGAGTATTTGGGAGCTATTGAATTTACCATAAGTTGATTACAAAATTGACTATATATTTTTTCCTTTTCCCATATTCAGACTCCATAGAATGCAATTTTGAATCTCCTCCCATCAAGAGGAAGCATGTATTTCACCATCCCTTGTATTTATACTGTCTTTGTGACTTATTCTGGCCAACAGAATATGTCAGATGCAATGTTGTGGTTTGTGCTTTCTTAGAGTGTCTTGGAACTCTGCCACTGCCATGTAAATAAGCTGAAGCTCTTCTGTGGGATGATGGGACATAAGTAGCCCCATCACCTCATTGTCCAAGCTGACTATCATCCCATCTCCAGGCATGCAAGTGAGGTCATACTAGTATAGTCAGTTATTGCGAGTGTTGAAGAACACTGAGCCTGACCACATCAACCCTGAGGACCTGCCGACTCAGGAGCAATAATGAATACTTACTTCCAAAACTGACAGATTTTGGGGGTGACATTTTTATAGCAAGAGCTGAGTAATACAGAATTTATCTAAGAACTTGTCTTAACTCATTTAGAGGATAGCAAAAACTGACTTACAAAGCAGCACTATAGCAATCAAAAAATGATGTGTCCATTATTAAGCCTGTCTTGTGCACTTCCAACAGTTGCTTTTGATTGTCCTACTATAAGTGTTGAAGAAAAAATACTGCTTGTCTCACTCTATTATGGGAACAAACCATTGAAGATGGAAGCTTAGACTGAGTTCACACTCACCTGTGACCTGTGAAACTTGCTAAGAATGGCAGGGATTCTGATATTAGTGCATGATTTTGCTGGTAAGTGTAAAGATGACAGAAAGTAAAAAAGAGGTGTCTTGCCTGTTCCATTGGATGAGGGAAAACAGCTGCCTTTCTAAACTTTGGGCTACATCTTAGTGTTTATTGATTAACTGGTTAATATACAGAGAGAAGACTTTGTTTGAAAACTGCCTTAAACATCTAGGTATTGGAGTGAATTCAACAGGAAGCTGTCACAAGACAATGGGCCTTCTGCCTGGAGGAAAAGAACATCAAGGTGAAGGAACATTATTTATCAATATATAAGTGTGAAGGCAAAGATGAGAAGTTTCAAGGGAAGGTATTTATGATGAGATATTGTTCTATTAAGCTGGCTTTATTTTGGTATGTCAGGTGATTGATGTGCAGTAGATGTAATCATTTTGTCGAAAAGATGTTAGCCCGGCAATGTGTCAGCTGCTCAGCATACCATTATTAAGCAGCGGCATTCTGATTGACTTCCAAGCCAGAGACTTTCAACCTTTTGTTAATCAGAGATAGGCAATTCAAAAGCAAAAACCAAGGCAAAAGGAGCAACAAAAGTACTCAAGAGACCCTTAAACCATTAAGGAAAAGAACCCAAATACATTAAATACATCTTATTGTTAAAGAAAAGGTAAACACACACACACACACACACACACACACACACACACACACACAGCAATATAGTTGAAAATAATAAATTATTTGTTCTGCCACTTTGCTCTGTAATTGCCTTCTATTGTTATCTCTCTAAAGGAAGATAAACAATCCTGAAATCGTTGATGATTTTAAAATGTAAATTTCTTTAAGTAAATTGAATAATAGACTCCACAGTTTTTAAAAAGTTATTCTGACCTTGGACCTTATTGTAACTGACTTTCCTTAATTTGCTGACATTTAGACAAAAAAGCAATTGTTCACTTTGACGTGAATGAATCTTGAGAAAGAAGGCATTTGCTTTTTTTGTGTTTGTTTGGGGTTTTGATTTTTTTTTCTCTCTCAGGAATGAAAGCTATGACTTGGCTGAATAATGAAAAATATGGAAGGTAGTGACACTCACTCTAACCACGTAAAAGCAGAATGTAGACATGGAAGGATCCATAACTGATAAAAAAATATATACTTTACACTAGAGGAAATGATCTCTGTTGACTTGACTCAGTCATTTAGCATCCTCTGGCTTTCATTCTGTCTGTGGTGAAGCACAGGGCCTGGGCTAAGGTAAAAAGTAAGTGAGAGACTTTCCTTGCCCACAAAATTGGAGGGACACCAAATATACAGCATTTAAAATAAATAACATCTTAATACAATACATTTTTTAAAGAAAACTAATGGATAAAAATCCATGATGAACATACTATCAAAATTGTTTTTTTCAGACAGGGTTTTACTCTGTCACTCATGCTGGAATGCAGTGGCACAGTGTCAGCTCACTGCAATCTCTGCCTCCAAGCTCTAGTGATCCTCCTACCTCAGCCTTTCAGGTATCTGAAAGTACAGGTGCATACAACGATGCCCATATTATTATTTTTTTTTCTGTAGAGAAGGTGTCTCACTAGGTTACTCAGGCTGATCTCAAACTCCTGAGCTCAAGCAATCCTTCCACTTTAGCCTCCCAAAGTGCTGGGATTACATGTTGGTACCACTGTGCCCAGGTATCAAAAATTTTAAGACAGGACCTGTATTATTGAATTTTCCTTTTGCTTCAGGCAGTGTCCACATCAAATATTGTGGATAACTTTGCAGCTCAGTGCACTTTCACCAAAAAAGCACAATCCTTGAAATGAGCACTCAGGTCAAGAAACAGAGCTTAACCAATGTGTCCATCCTCCTGAAGTGTCCTTCCAGTCACTTGTACCTTTACTCAAGACTTATTAAATCTTGCTTTTTAACATTATCAGTTTCACCTAGTTTTGCAATTTAAATAATTAAAATTATACAGGATGTTATCTTTTTGTCAGCCTTCTTTTGTTCAGTATTATATTTCTGAGAGTCATCCATATTTTTGTGCAGTTATAGAAGGCATATTCTCCTTGTTGTATAATGTTCCATCGTGTGCATATATCAGACTTTATTCACTTTATGATGGATGGACATTTGAGTAGCAAACAAAAACAAACCAAACCAAATGAAAACAATATTGATGAGCATTTTCTTCCTTTGTTTTTTTTCTGCAACAGCACCGTAGTTGTCATTTGGGAATCTTCCTCTCTTACATTTTATATTGTGCTAGTGAAACTCCTATAATAATTCCCTTCCTCCATCTCCCAACTATGATGAGTTCAAGATGTAAACTAAAACAATCCCTACAATTAATTCATAACATAATGACACACATCAACTGTCAATGCTATAAGGAGATTGTGCATTAATACTTGTTACAGATACATTTTAACGTGTGATGAGTTTTCTCTTCCCAGGTAGTGAGGTGTTGTATTAGTCCATTTTCACATTGTTATAAACAACTACCTGAGACTAAGCAATTTATGAATACAAAAGGTTTAATTGACTCACAGTTCCACAGGCTTAACAGGAAACATGGTTGGAAGGCCTCAGGAAACTTACAGTCATGGCAGAAAAGGAAAAGGAAGCAATCTTTGCCATGGTGGAGCAGGAGAGAGAGGGTGCCCTAAGGAGGAAGTGCCTCACATTTTGAAAACAATCAGATCTTGTGAGAACTCGTTCACTGTTAAGAAACCAGCAAGGGGGAAGTCCGCCCCCACAATTCAATCATCTCTCACCAGGCCCCTCCCCTGACTCGTGGATATTATAATTTGAGATGAGATTGAGTGGGGAACACAGTGCCAAACCATTTCAGATGTTCAGCTTTACATTTGATTCTGTGAGTTACCCAGTGTCATTTCAATTGATTGCTTGAAAAGATTAACTCACCAAGTTATGTTTCTGTTTCTTGTGTCAAAAGGAATCTTGACAAGAGAGTGAAGTTAGAGCATTTCACATGGGAAGAAAAAGACAGTAACCTGAATAAGCATGAAAAGCAGAGAATGTAAACCTGTGTTATCTTGTATATTAGTTCGTTTCCACATTGCTGATTAAGACATACCCAAGACTAGGTAATTTACAAAAGAAAGAGGTTTAATTGGACTTGCAGTTCCACATGGCTGGGGAGGTCTCACATCATGGCAGAAGGCAGGAAAGAGCAAGTTGCATCCTACGTGAATGGCGGCAGGTGGCAAACAGAGAGCTTATGCAGGGGAACTCCTCTTTATAAAATCATCAGATCTTGTGAGACTTACCCACTGTAATGAGAACAGCAGAGAAAAGACATGCATGCCCCCAAGATTCAACTACCTCCCATCAGGTCCTTCCCACAACATGTGGGAATTCATGATGAAATTAGGGTGGAGGCACAGCCAGAACATAACATTCTGCCTCCAGCCCCTCCCAAATCTCATGGCCTCACATTTCAAAACCAATCATGCCTTCCCAACAATCCCCCAAAATTCTTATTTCAGCATTAACTCGAAAGTCCACAGTAGAAAGTCTCATCTGAGACAAGGCAAGTCCCTTCTGCCTATGGGCCTGTAAAATCAAAAGCAAGTTAGTTACTTCCTAGATGCAATGGAGGTACAGGCATTGGGTAAATACAGTCATTCCAAATGGCCAGAGAAAGGGGCTACAGGCTTTATCCAAGTCCAAAATCCAGTGGGGCAGTGAAATCTTAATGCTCCAAAATGATCTCATTTGACTCCATGTCTCATATTCAGGTCATGCTAATGCAAGAGGTAGGTTCCCGTAGCCTTGGGCCGCTCCACCCCTATGGCTTTGCAGGGCACAGCCTCCCTCCTAGCTGCCTTCATGGGCTGGTGTGGAATGTCTGTGGCTTTTCCAGATGCACGGTGCAAGTTTTCAGTGGATCAACCATTCTGGGGTCTGTGGCCCCCTTCTCACAGCTCCATGAGATGATGCCCCAGTAGGGACTCCATGTGGAGGCTCCAGCCCGCATTTCCCTCTTGAACTGCCCTAGCAGAAGTTCTCCATGAGGACCCTGTCCCTGGAGCAAATTTCTGCCTGGGCATCTAGTCGTTTTCATACATCTCCTAAAATTTAGGTGGAGTTTCCCAAACCACAGTTCTTGACTTCTGTGCACTCGCAAGCTCAGCACCATGTGGAAGCTACCAAGGCTTGGGGCTTGCATCCTCTGGAGCCATGTCCTGAGCTGTACCTCAGCCCCTTTGAGTCAAGGCTGGAGTGGTTGGGATGCAGAACATCAAGTCCCTAGACTGCACACAGCATGGGGACCTTGGACTCAGCCCACAAAACCATTTTTTTCTTCCTAGGCCTCCACGTGGGTGATGGGAGGGGCTGCTGTGAAGACCTCTAACATGCTCTGAAGACATTTTTTCCCATTGTCTTGGGGATTAACATTGGGCTTCTTGTTATTTATACAAATTTCTGTAGCCAGATTAAATTTCTCCTCAGAAAATGGAATTTTCTTTCCTATTGCATTGTCAGGCTGCAAATTTTCCAAACTTTTATGATGTGCTCCTTTTAAAACTGAATGCCTTTAGCAGCACCCAAGTCATATCTGGAATGGTTTGCTGCTTAGAAATTTCTCCTGCCAGATACCCTAAATTATCTCTCTCAAGTTCAAAATTTCAAAAATCTCTAAGGCAAGGGCAAAATGCTGCCAGTCTCTTTGCTAAAACATAAGAAGAGTCACCTTTGCTCCAGTTCCCAACAAGTTCCTCATCTCTCTCTGAGACTACCTTAGCCTGAAATTCTTTGTCTATATCATTATCAGCATTTTGGTCAAAGCCATTCAACAAGTCTCCAGGGAGTTCCAAACTTTCCCAAATTTTCCCATCTTCCTCTGAGCCTGACAAACTATTCCAACCTCTGCCTGTTTCCTAGTTCCAAAGTCACTTTCACATCTTTAGGCATCTTTTCAGTAGTGTCCCACTCTACTGGTACCAATTTGCTATTTTAGTTTGTTTTCATGCTGCTGATAAAGACATACTCAGGACTGGTCAATTTACAAAATAAAAAGTTTTAATTGAACTCACAATTCCACATGCCTGGAGAGACCTCACAATCATGGCGGAAGGCAAGGAGGAGTAAGTCACATCCTACGTGGATGTGGGCAGGCAAAGACAGAGAGCTTGTTCAGGGGAACTGCTTTATAAAACCATCAGATCTTACAAGACTTATTCACTATCATGGGAACAGCATGGAAAAAACTTGCCCTCGGCTCCCTCCCACAGCAGGTGGGAATTAAAAATGAGATTAGGGTGAGGACAGAGCCAAACCATATCACCTTGTATGTAGAAAGTTTTAAAAATCCCCTTAGCATGTACAACACTATGAATTAAAAGTATTTCAAAAATCCAACAAACGTTTATGACTTAAATCCAGTTTTAATTATCATGGCTGACATCTTGTCTTTGGAGGCTTTGGAAAATGATGACCATGACTTTTTCAAAAGTCTACCCAGATGTTTCATAATATATATTTCAGCCTTACACAAACAATGCAGTATGTAGTGTCCTGCCACTGGCCTCTCCTTAGGGACTACAGTATCTGGTAATAGAGCTAGGCTTTAGTGGGTTTTCCCAGAAACCTGTCTAAAACATGATTGGGCATGACTTTAAGGGAGCACAAAGCATGAAATGTTTGTTGGTAGCAGCATGGAAAACAACCTATGTCATATTTAGTTTCCTGTTCCTGGAGACTTGAAAACATTTTTTCCGGCTTTAAAGAGACACACAATAGCTCACCATAAATTGTTGCGAAAGATTTCAATCTAACGAGACTCAAAGACACTCATTTCTTCTGAATACATGGGGAAAAAAAGTAATCTATTATTTTGATAGGTAAATATTCCTGTATTTTTTTCTGCCTTCACCTTTTTAAGCCCTTAGATAACTCATATAGACTGATAACTAAAATCTTTCCTATGGTATATCTTCTGAGATGCTGTCAGGCATAAGAACATATAAAAATCATGAAGATTGTCACTATGAATCTAGTCCAATTCATCTCTGTTCCTTCCTTTTGGGTAGAAGAAAAGGCTACTTGCTATAAACCATATGTGCTATTATGGCATTTTGCAATAAATAGCTCTATATTCAAAGGTAGATATGCTGTAGTCAATTTTAGAATGAGCTTTAAACATTTAAATGTAGAAGTGAAAAAAATGAAATGTGATATCTGTTTTTCTGTACTTAAAACAGGTTGGATAATCTTCAAGCATCTGTTAGCCTTCTTAAATAATTTCAAAGCTAGTCTTTGCTTGCAAGGAAAGTGTAGGATGCTGGCTGATTTTAATACCATCACTTAATAGATTTAATATTCATTTTAACTGATAAATAATGAGCCAAAACTATTTAGACATTTATTTGGAATTTCCAGATACAGAATCATTTGATTCATCTAGATGCTTAAAGTGTATCAATTTATCTAATTTTCACACCAAACTGCCCAAGGAAGGTCTTATGATTGTTTACTAATAAACTCAGCATTTTAATTGGGATTAAGTTCGATTTCAATTAGATATGTTAGATCTGAGTTCAAAAATGAGTTCAGTGTCTGTGAGATCTTGGATAAATCAGTGATTTTCACTAAGTGCTTCTCCTCATATTTGACCCTAGGGGTTATAACAGTACCTATTTCCTAGGGTAGATATGAAGATTAAATGAGATACTATATGTACAATGACTGGAAGATGAATGAGGCTGCAGTGGAACTCATAACCACCTCTTTTCCCAAGTGCTCTGTCCTAGGAAGGTCAGCTTTATTTATAAGTTCCTATCATGCTGCTGCCTTTTTTCATAGATGCCCTGCCCCACACGGAGTAGTCTAGTCACAGTATGCCAGCAGAGGCATTGCTGAGCTGCTGCATGCTATGCCCAGCTGCTATGTGAACTGCCTAGGTAGTGGCGGACTGCCTTGGTAGTGATGGTTGCCCTTCCCCCAATGAGCTGGACCTTCCTGGGTCCAGCTATGCTTGCTGGGAAACACTCAATCCAGAGTGTTTTAGATTGCTTGTTTTGTGGGGGTGGTACCCACCAAGGCAGATAGCCTGGCTCCTCGTCTCTGTCCCCTCCCTTTCAGTTGAATGGGTGGCTCTGTCTCCCAGGCGTTCCAGGCACCAGTTGAAATGGCCTCCCAGATTTGTGTGAGTTTCTGTGTGCCAACCTGGCACCGACTGAAACTGCCATGCTGAAAGCTCGTGGTGATTTCCAGCCTGGGAATCTCCTGGTCTGTGGGCAGTGAAAATTTGTTTAGGCATATGGTGGGCACTCACCCTCTGTGTTGTTCTGGCTGGGAACTGCATTCTGGAGCAGTTCCTATTTGGCCATCTTGGAACCTCTCCCTGGGGAAACCTCTTTTATTCTAACTGCTTCTGAAATGTCCTGAGCTTCCAGACTATGTCTGCTTCTCATACCATGCACATTCATGTCTGCCTTGATAGTGTTTCTCATAGGTGTTGATCAGACAATCACATGTAATTCTTTTAAGCTAAATCAACTATAAACTCTCAGATGATAGGACCCACATCTGTCTATTTTGTTTCCCATTCACAGAAGTGAATGGAAATTCACATCACAGAAGTGAATTTAGCAAGTGGCACATGGTGAAGGTATATCCGCTTCCTTAAGAGGCTTCTCCTCCCCTAAAGACCAACATTCCCTGTGCTAGTTCAGCTTTTTATTAATCGAATGGCAGCAGTTATCTAGACAGTAAAGGATTCAGAATTCTGAACAATCCCTGGGTAGAGATAGTTTGCCCAAATCACAGGTAGCTCTACAAAGTTAGCCTCTTGGTCCTCAGCTTTAGACTTTGGTATGTTGGGTGGATTTTCTGTTGTTTTGGGAAAGTGGTCAAGTAACCCGTTTTTTGTTTGTTTGCTTGTTTTTTTGTTTGTTTGTTTTTATTCACTGGAATTATATATTAACTACAAATTAAAACAATCACTAATTTTTTAAGGTTTCTCCAAAACCTCATTTGGGAATTCCAGCTATATCAATGATTGCTATCTACAATCTAGGCTTTTTACATTTAACCTCATGAGCTATCTTGTTGGAGACAGAGAGTGAGATAAATTATTATCTATCAAATGGTTGTATTATTAAGGCATGTATTCCAAGCCATTTCCAAAGAATTGAAAAGTTCTTAAAGCATCTAAACAGATGTTTCTAATAAGATGATATGAATAGTTACAGAGTTAACGGAGTGACTGGTCTAATGTTACCCCCGGAGTCTGGGTGAACTATTCACTAATCTCAAACCTATCTAATTCCAAAAGCTCTTCACAAGCTCCACAATAGATGACAGTTGACAGTATTAGTTGAAGTTAGTTACTTTTACATTTTCCATTTTTCTTTTAGCACAGAAAGGACTACTAAGAGAGAGCCTCATATTTCTCAGTCCATGATTATTATTGTGCTCCTAGTATGACATCTGATAATTAGCTTTTCAATCAGTGTTAGGAATTGTATATCATTGCTGAATTTCACCAGCAAAATAGACAAAGTCTCTGCTTTTCATCCTGGAGTTTACTTTCTATTGGGGGAGTATATTTGTATATTTATTATTTTAATTATGAATATGATATTATTTTTAAAGGAAAAAATAAATATCCATAAGGGCACGTAGAAGGGACCTACCTTGGCGTGAGAGAAGGAATGATTTCCTGGTGATGGAATGTTTAAGATGAGCCTCATGCCACTATCTAAAGAGGAAGCTTGGAGAAACTTCTCTCTCCTTCTTTCAAAAATTACAGAGATCTAGGGTGGGAAGGAATTCGGCCTATATGAAATGATCGGATGTGATGCCAATGGGATGAAAGAAAGGAGTATCACAGGAGAAATGGTCATGGGCTAAACCAAACAGTGCCCCTAAGCCTTAATTTTCTCATCTGTAATATGGAACTAATGATGATTGCCTACCTATCTGATAAAATTGCCAGAAACCAGTGAAACTCTCCATTAAAAGTCATGCATAAAATTTAATTTTATATATAAAATGCTAAACAGCTACATTATATAACATATACATACACATGAGTTATATAATGTGAGACCAAGGCATAATATAGTTATGCAAATACAAAATGCATCTATGTGAAGCCCATACTTTCCATATATAGAATAATGAAACTCAATTTTTTCACTGGGAGAGACCCTGATAAAAGGAAACTTAACATTCATTCCATAACTTACAAGCAGGTACTATAACAAGATTTTTGAGCAGAGATTATTTAAGACCAATTTGAACTATTGTGTACATACCAATAAGAATGCCAGCATTCATTACATTTGGAGAGACAGATGGTCTGGACTGAGACAACCAATTAATATAAAATGTGTTCTTTGTTGGCACTTACCACAAAGGAAGATCTTTTCTTGAAATACCTTCTTCTTAAAGTTTATTCTATTTTCAGATGAATGTGTCTTTATGTAGAAAGAAAAGTACTTAAGGCATCTATGGGCAACAATTTACCTATTTTTATGACATCTATAGAAAAACCTAATTCATATAAGTTATTGCTTCTTTTAATTTTAAAGAATGTAAAATTAGATATTCACTTGAAATATTCTGATGTTCTATTAATCATATATTTCATCTGGTAGCAAAATATAAGGAAATTGCCTTTCCAGAGATTTTTCAATGAGGTAATTTCCTGCCTTTTTTTTTTTTTTTTTTTTTTTTTTTTTTTTTTTTTTTTTTTTTTTTTTTTTTTTTT
>NW_016107466.1:4953448-4993634 GCF_001604975.1 Cebus imitator | reverse complement strand
AGCTAATTTTTTGTAGTTTTAGTAGAGACGGGGTTTCACCATGTTGACCAGGATGGTCTCGATCTCTTGACCTTGTGATCCACCCGCCTCGGCCTCCCAAAGTGCTGGGATTATAGGCTTGAGCCACCGTGCCTGGCCATTTCCTGCCTTCTTAAGAGACTTGCATTAAATTGTGTAGATGTCAGTGGATGTAAACATTACTCTGAATTGTTTGCAGAAAAAAGAAAACACAAGGATACACTTTATTTATGATACATATCCTTTAGGTCCTGGCTGTTTAGTCAAAGCACAGGAAACATTTTTATACATGAAAATGTTCTAAAGAGGTATCTGCCAAATGTTCGATTATTCAAGAGTTAATGATGCTCAAGTTCACACAGACCATGTCACTTTACCCCTTTCCCAGGTCAAAGCCCGTGCAAAGAAAAACATGTCTGCCTGGAATGATAAATGATAGATAGGAGGTAGAGTTAGGGCATTATTTTGGTATCATGTATTGTACATTAGACCATGAAAGCTACAGTTCAGAGATCATAAATTATCTTCTGAGCCAAGTGAAATGAAAAACAAATATTTTGAAATGTGGAAAACAAATATGACAACTTATTTTCATACAGCTTATCAATTTTTAAATGTTTTATTTTCTGTATATTTCATAATATACAGAATATATTATTGAAGAAGTACTTGTGTATTATTTGCAAATAAAATGCATAAATTGGTGATACATGCTTACCGGTTTTACAGCTAAGTACCTGCTAAAAGTTTAGATTATTACTCATCTAGGCAATGATGAACCAATCATGTACATTAAACCTGATATATTACTTTCAGAAAATTTTTTAAAAAAGGCAAGATAAGAGGAAAGGAAAGAAGAGGAAGAATAATCACAATGCATATCACATATAAATATGTGCATATAGGTTAATAAAATTGTCATGTATACAGAAATAATTCAGTCAATGGACTTTTAGCATATGAACTTCATAGGCTTGAACAAAGGTGCTCTTTAAAGCAAGACCAAGTCAGCTTGGTTTTACCCCTGGAAGTGACATGGGTACTTGTTAAAAGTCATCTGTGCCTCTGGTTTCGTTGTTTTGTGGCCTGTAATGGTTTTGTTTCTGCAGGATTTTATAGTTGTTGATGTGCAATACTAGAATATTATGTCTCAGAAATACAAGAGAGGTGAGAATGTAAAAAGTGCTAATAAAAGTAGCATCGAATTATTACAGAAGTAAAGGTAGAAATGTAGGTGGTTAATGCAATAATTAACTCAAAATAGTGTTATTAATTTTATCTATGATTACGGAACAAATTTCTTAACAGAAAAACAATTGATGGAAGAAAAGAAATTTGTATAGAATATGAATAGTTCTATGCTTAAATTGCAAAAAAAAATAGTATTTCTGGGAAGTAGAATTTTTTTCTTTTCATTTTCTGATTACAGAAATTATCAGTGTATACATATTTATGGACAACGTAAAAAAAGAGGGTGCATTCAGAGCACGCAGTTTCTAAGAAAATATACATGTCATGACCAGAACATGAAATTATTATTCAAATGAAAACCAATCTGTCTGATTCCAGTGCCTAGCACTAACAAGCTATTAGACATGAAGAAACTACTTAAACTCTCTGGTCCATTATATGAGAATAATAAGATCCAGTTACGAGTACTTCAAGTGACTCATGTAGAGTCCCTATCTTGTGGCATAAGGGAGTTTTGAACAAATAAAAACTTTTTATTGAAAAAATGTCTTCTAATCTCTAATCATAACAATCAATCACCATAATAAAAATATTGGGCAGAGAGATATTTCACAATGTCTCACACTTAATAAGGCACAGAATTATTGTTACCTCTTTTGCCTCCTTTTCACTTATTCCATTAATTTTAATAGGAAATGTGTAAGAAACTCTTTTATAAGGAAAAAAGAGAGCAGTTATTATGCATTTGTTTATTCCTTTAATTTTTTAAAGAGTTTTTGAGGGCACATAGGAAGCGTATATATTTATAGGATACATGACATATTTTGATACAAGCGTACCATGCTTAATAATCACAACACAAAAAAATCCAATTACATTATTTTAATTATTTTTAAATATACAATAAATTATTGGTTACTGTAATCATCCTGCTGTGCTATGAAACACTAGATTTTATTCATTCTATGTAACTATTTTTGTACCATTAACCATACCTATTCCCCTCCCCCAACTCAATGTGATCGCCAGCAGTGAGCAAAAAAAAATCTTTGCCCAGTCTAATGTCCTGAGAGACTAATTCCCCAATGTTTTATTTTAGTAATTTCATAGTTTTTGTTCTTAGATTTGAATTTTAATCAATTTTGAATTTTTTTTTTTTTTTTTTGAGGAGTCTCAGTTTGCCATCCAGCTGGAAGTGCAGTGATACAATCTCAGCTCACTGCAACCTCTGCCTCCACGGTTCAGGCACTTCTCTTGACTCAGCCCCCTGAGTAGCTGGATTACAGGCAGTCTCCACCACGCCTGGCTAATTTTTGTATTTTTAGTAGATATGGGGTTTTACCATGTTGGCCAGGCTGATCTCGAACTCCTGAACTCAAGTGATCCATGCTCCTTGGCCTCCCAAAGTACTGGGATTACAGGCATGAGCCACTGACCCTACCGATTTGATTTCTTATATGGCTAGAGATAGGAGTTCAATTTCATTTTTCTGCATATTAATATCCAATTTTCTCAGCACCATTTCTTGAAGAGACTGTCCTTTCTCCAGTGTATGACCTTGGCACATGATATGGTTTTCCTGTGTCCCCACTCAAATCTTATCTTGACCTGTACTTCCTGTAATCTCCATGTATGATGGGAGGAAGATGGTGTGAGGTAATTGAATCATGGGGATGGTTTCTCCCATACTATTCTAGTGATAGTGGGTAAGTTCTCATGAGATCTTTTGGTAAAATAAGGGTCTAACCTCTTCGCTTGGCTCTCATTCTTCTCCTTCCCACAATGTAAAGACGGACGTGTTTGTTTGCCCTTCCAATGATTGTAATTTCTTGAGGTGGTACTTATGTGACAATCCTGCACAATCTGCACATGTACCCCAGAACTTAAAGTATAATAAAAAAAATTTTTTTAATGAGTTCACTATAAATGTACAGATTGGTTTCTGGGTTGTTTGTTCTGTTCCACTGGCCATTTGTCTGTTTGTATGCCAGTAACACACTATTTTGGTTACTATAGCTTCATAGTGTGATTTGAAGTCAGGTAACGTGATTCCTCCAGTTTTATTCTTTTTCCTTAGCACAGTTTTAGCTATTGTGGGTCTATTCTCATTTCAGAATATAAACTTAAAGGATTGTTTAACTTTATATTTAAAATTTAGGATTGTTTTCTCTTTCTGTGAAGAATGTCATTGCTTTGGGTAGTATGAACATTTTAATAATATTGATTCTTCCAATCCATAAACATGGAACATCTTTCCATTTTCAGTGTCCAGTTCAATTTCTTTCACCAGTGTTTTATAGCTTTCATTTCAGAGTTCTTTCATTTTTTGGTTAAATTTATTCCTAGGTGTTTAATTTTATTTGTAACTATTATAAATGGAATTAATTTCCTGGTTTATTTTTCAGAGTTTGCTGTGGGCATTCAGAAATGCTACTGATTTTTGTATGTTGATTTTGTATCCTGCAACTTTACTGAATTTATCAGTTCTAATAACTTTTTGGTTGTGTCTTTCGGTCTTTCCAAATATAAGATCTTATCATCTACATACAAGGAAAATTTGACTTCTTCCTTTCCAATTTGGAGGCCTTTCATTTATTTCTCTTGTCTGATTGTTCTAGTTAGGACTTCCAACACTATGTTGAATAACAGTGGTGAAAGTGGTAGTCTTTGTCATGTTCTAGATCTTAGGCAAAATGCTTGTAGTTTTGCCTCATTCAGCATAAAATCAGCCATGGGTCTGCTCTGTAGCTTTTATTGTGTTGAGGTATATTCCTTTTGTACCTAGTTTTTCAAGGTTTTATTCTCACTATGAAGAGATGTTTAATTTTATCGAAGGCTTTGTCAGCATCAATTGATATGATTATATGGTTTTTGTTCTCCATTCTGTCTATATGTGTCACACTGATTGTGTATGTTGAACCGTCCTTGCATCCCTGAGGTAAATCCCACTTGGTCATGATAAATGACCTTTTTAATGTGGTGTTGCATTTGGTTTGCTAGTATTTTGTTGAGGAATTTTGCATCAATGTTTATCAGGGATATTGGCCTATAGTTTTATTTATTTATTTATTTTTTGATGTGTCTTTGTCTACTGTTAGTATCAGCGTAACACTGGCCTCACAGAATGAATTTAGAAGGATTCCCTTCTCCTCCATTTTTTTGAAATAGTTTGGGTAGGACTGGTAATTTTTTTCCTTTAAATTTTGGTAAAATTCACCAGTGAAGCCATCAGGTCCCTGCCTTTTCTTTACTGGGAGGCTTCTTGTTATGGCTTTGGTCTTGTTAATTGTTGTTGATTTGCTCAGTTTTTATATTTCTTGATAACTCAATATTGGTTGGTTGTATGTGTCTAAAAATGTTCCCATTTCTTTTAGTTTTCCAATTTATAGGCATATAGTTGCTCACTCTAATGATTCTTTGAATTTCTGCAGTATTGATTGTAATGTCTCCTTTTTCATATCTAATTTTACTCATTTGGTCTTCTCTTTTTTTGTCTTGGTCTGGCTAAAAGTTTGTCAATTTCTTCTTTTCAAAAACAATTTTTAATTTTGTTGATCTTTTGTGATATTTTCTTCGTTTCAATTTCATTTATTTCTGCTATAATCTTTATAATAACTTTTTTCCTACCAATTCTGCATTTTGTTTGCCCTTGTTTTTCTATTTAAGATTCATTATTAGGTTGTTTATTTGCATTTTTTCCCACCTATTTGATATAGGTTCTTAAAGCTATAAACTTTCCTCTTAGCACTGCTTTCACTGTATCCCATATGTTTTGTTTCCAATGTTGTGTTTCCATTATCATTTGTTTCAAGACAATTTTCAACTTCATTGTTAATTTCTTCATTTACCTACTGATCATTGAGGAGCACATTGTTTGATTTGCATGTATTTGTATAGTTTCAAAAATTCCTTTCATTATTGATTTCTAGTTTTATTCCATCATGATCAGTGATGACATTTCATGTAATTTCAATTTGTTAAAAGTTTTTAGGACTTTTTTTGTGGCCTAACACATGTTCTAACATTGAGAATGATCCATGTGCTGAGAATAGTATTTAGCAGCCATTGGATGAAATGTTCTTTAAATATCTACTGTATTTATTTGATCTATGGTGCAGATTAAGTCTAAGGTTTATTTTTTGACTTTCTGTCTGGAAGATCTGTCTAATGCTTAAAGTGGGGTATTGAAGTCTCTAGCTATTATTGTATTGGGGTCTGTATTAGTCAGGGTTTTCTTAGATGGAAAGAACTAATAGGACATATTTATATAAAGGGGAGTTTATTAAGTATTAACTTACACAATCACAATGTCCCACAATGGGCTGTCTGCAAGCTAAGAAGCTAGGCTAGCCAGTCTGAGTACCAAAACTGAAGAACTTGGAGTCTGATGTTTGAGGTCAGGAAGCATCCAGCATGAGAGAAAGATGTAGGCTGAGAGACTAGGCCGGTCTCAACTTTTCAAGTTTTTCTGCCTGCTTTATATTCACTGGAGGCTGATTAGATAGTACCCACCTGATTAAGGGTGGGTCTGCCTTCCCTAGCCCACTGTCTCAAATGTTAATTTCCTTTGGCAACACCCTCACATATACATCCAGGATCAATACAACATCCTTCAATCCAATCAAGTTGACACTCAGTATTAACCATCACAGGATCTGTCTCTCTCCTTAGCCCTAATAATATTTGCTTTACATATCTTGGGTCCTTCTTTGTTAGGTGCGTATATGTTTGTAATTGTTATATATGCTTGCTGCATTGACCCCATTATCATTATATAATGACCTTCTTTGTCTTTTTTTTTACAGTTTTTGTCTTGAAATCAATTTGTCCGATATAAGTATAGCACTCCTGCTCCTTTTTGGTTTCCATTAGCATGAATAACCTTTTTATCATCCCTTCCTTTTCTTTTATTTATTTCTTTTTTTTTTTTAAGATGGAGTCTCACACCGTCACCCAGTCATTAGTGCAGTGGCACAATCTTGGCTTACTGCAATCTCTACCTCCTGGGTTCAAGCAATTCTCTTGCCTCAGCCTCCCAAGTAGCTGGGACTACAGGCATGTGCCACCACACCCAGTTAATTTTTTTATATTTTTCGTAGAGACAGGATTTCACCATGTTGACCAGGATGGTCTGGATCTCCTGACCTTGTGATCTGCCCTCCTCGCCTACCAAAGTGCTGGGATTACAGGCATGAGCCACTGCACCTGGCCCATCCCTTTATTTTCAATCTATACATGTCTTTATAAGTGAGGTGTGTTTTTAGTGGGCAACAGATCCTAGGTCTTGTTTTTTGTTTTTGTTTTGTTGTTTGTTTGTTTAATCCATTAAGCCACTGTATATTTTTTGATTTGAGAGATTAATCCATTTACATTCAATGTTATTATTGATAAGACTTACTCCTGCCACTTTATTCTTTGTTTTCTCATTGCTTTGTTGTCTTCTCTCCCTACTTTCCTTCCTTCCTGTCTTCCTGTTAGTGAAAGTGATTTTCTCTGATGGTCTGTTTTAATTGTTGTATGTTTTTTGATTTGAGCTTACATGAGGCTTGCAAATGGTGTCTTATAACCCATTTTAAACTAATCACAACTTAACTGTCATTGCACAAACACACTAACGAGCAAAGAAAAACTAATAAAACGTCCACACTTTGACTTTGTCCCCCTTGCTTTTTAACATTTTGTTTCTATTTATATCTTATTTTACTGTCTGTATCTTGGAAATAATTGTAGTTATTATTTTTATTTAGTTTATCTTTTAGTCTTTCTACTCAAGATGTGAGTAGTTTATACACCACAATGACAGTGTTATAATATTCTATGTTTTTCTGTACACCTACTATCACCAGTGAGTTTTGTACCTTCAGAAGATTCATTATTGCTCATTAACATCCTTTTATTTCAGACTGAAAATCTCCCTTGAGTATTTCTTGGTAGGACTGGTCTGGTGTTGATGAAATTTGTCAGCTTGTATTTGTCTGGGAAAGTGTTAATTTTCTCTTTAAATTTGAAAGATATTTTCACTAGATATACTATTCTAGTATGAAAGTTTTTTGTTTTTTTTCCCCCCTCCTTCGGTACTTTAAATATGTCATGCCTCTCTCCTGGCCTGTAAAATTTCCATTGAGAAGTCTGCTGCCACATGTTTTCATGCTCCATTGTATGTTATTTGTTACTTTTCTCTGATGCTTTTAGAATGTTTTTCTTTATCCTTATCTTTGGGAATTTGATTATTAAATAACTTGAGCCACTCTTTCTTATGTTAAATCTGTTTGGAGTTATATAACCTTCTATTACTTGAGTGTTGATATCATTCTCTATGCTTGGGAAGTTATTTGATATCCCCTTGGTGAATTTTCTTTTTTTTTTTAAAATGCTTTCTTTTTATTATTATCATTTTTAATTAACACATAATTCTACATATTTTGGGGTATTGTGTGATATTTCAATACATATATACAATATATAATGATCAGATCAGGGTAATTAGTGTGTCTATCACACAAAACACTTATCTTTGTGTTGAGAATATTCAGAATCTACTTTTCTAGCCATTGGAAAACATACAATAAATTGCTGTTAATTATAGTCATCACACTGTAATGTCATAGAACATATTCTTCTTATCTAGCTTTACTTTTGTATCCATGAACGAACATTTCACTATTCTCCCCACCCTTTCTCCTTCCCAGCCTCTAGTAACCACTATTCTACTCTCTACTTATAGGAGATCAATGATTTTGGTTTCCACATATGAGAATATGCAGTATTTATCTTTCCGTTCCTGGCTTATTTCACTTGACATTATGTCTTCCAAGCTCATTCATGTTCCAACAAATAACAAGATTTTATTCTTTTTTATGGCTGAATAGTGTTCCATTGAGTATATATATTGCTTTTCTATATCATTGTCTCTCTCTGCCACCTCTTTAAGGCCAATGACTCTTAGATTTGCCTTCTTGAGATTATTTTCTGGATGTTCTAGACATGTTAATTCTTTTTTATTCTTTTTCCTGTTGTTTTCTCTGACTATGCATTTTCAAATAACCTGTCTTCAACTTCAGGAATTCTTTATTTGGCTTGGTAAATTCTCTTGTTAAGAGACTCTAATGTATTCTTCAGTGTGTCAATTGCATTTTTCAACTCCAGAATTTCTTGATTTTTTTTTACATATTTCGATCTCTTTGTTAAATTTATGTAAAAGGATTTTAAATTCCTTCTCTGTGATATCTTGAAGTTTGTTGAGTTTTATTCAAACTGATGTTTTAAATTCTTTGTCTGAAAGGTCACATACCTCTGTCTCTCCATAATTGGTCACTGGTGCTCTATTTAGCTCAGTTGGTGAGGTCATGTTTTCCTGGATGGTCTTGATGTTTGTGGATGTTCATCAGTGTTTGGACAGTGAAAAGTTAGGTATTTATTATAGTCTTTGCAAGCGGGGCCTGTTTGTACCTATCTTTTTTGAGAAGGCTTTCCAGATATTTGAAGGGACTGGAGTATTTTAAACTAGGTTTTTGGTCATTGCAGTTATATCTGCCTGAGGGGTACCCCAAGCCCAGTAAAAATGTGGCTCTTACCTTACTGGTCATAGATAAGATCCTGAAGAATTCTCTGGCTTACCAAGCAGAGACTCCTGTTTTCTTCCCTAAATTTCTCCCAAATTTTGAAGTCCCATTCTCTGTGCTGAGCTGCCTGGAGCTGGGGGTGGGGTGAAGCAAGCACCCCTCTCACCACCACCACTGAAATCCACATCAGATCTGAAGCCAGCACAGCACTGGGTCTTACCCAAGACTGTGGTAATCACTGCCTGGCTACTGCCTGAATTTGCTCAAGGCTATAGAACTTTACAATCTGCAGGTTGTGAAACCAGCCTTTCCTTCCTTTGCTACCCTTTCCACAAGTAGAGGAGTGTCTCCCCATGGCCACCACTGCCCCAGACTCACAGTGAGTACTGCCTAACTGCTACCAATGTTCACTCAAGGCTCAAAGGATCTTTACTAAACTTTCAGTGAATTCTGTCAGGTCTAAATCTCTCCCTTTAGACCAGTGGGATCCCTTCTGGCCCATACAATGTCCAGAAATCCTCTCCAAGGACCAAGTCTTAGAATTTGTGACTTCAAGACCCTGCTTGGTATTCTACTCCACTGTGGCCAAGCTTGTACCTAAGCTGCAAGAGTCCCTTTATTCCTTTCTCTTTTTTTCAAACAGGAGTCCTGCCTTATAGCCACAATAGCTGGGAATGTACCAGGTCACACCTGAAGCCAGCAAGTCTCTGAACTTCACTAAAGCCCACGGTGAATAATATAGGGGTACCACTGCTCACTATTCAGAATGCAAGGACTCTTTAGTCAGCAGTTGTTGAATCTTGCCAAGACTGGGTCCTTCCCTTCGTGGCAGTGGATTTTCTTTTGACCATGAGTGTGTCTAGAAATGTCATCCTAAACCAAGGTCCTGAAATGTGGGTCATACAACTCTGCCCAGTGTACTATTCTATTATGTCTGAGCTGATATCTAAGTTGCAAGACAAAGTTCTCTTTACTCTTCCCTCTCCTCTTCCCATGCAGTAGGAAGGAATCTCTTCTGGAGCTGTAAGCTGCACTACCTGGGGCTAGGGGAGACGTGGCACAGGCACTCTCCTGGCTACCTCAGATGGTGTCTTATTGTCACGTGCCTCCCAAAGTTCACTGGCTCCGAGCCCAGCACAGCAACAGTAATTGCCCAGTAATTACATTACTTGTGGCCTAGATATTTTTGAGGTTTATTTAGAACCCCAGAGCACTTTAGCTCACAGTTGTGAGGCCTACCAGAACTCAGGTTCTGACATGGGTGATTCCCCTCTGGCTAGGGACAGTCTGTATGCTCTCTGCATGGGTACTGGCTGATTTATGTCTGGTGTTGCTTTCCACTGTAACAGGGCAGCACTGAGTTCAAGTGCAAAGTCCCATAGTCACTGTGTTTTCCCTCTCCCAAGTGCACAGATTCTCTCTCCATGCCATGTAGCTGCTGCTTGGGGAGGGACAAGTAGTGGCATATGCAATTTAAGACCCTTTTCAGTGCCTCTTTCAGCGATGTGAAGTTAAAACAAGGTACTGTGAAGATTCACTTGATTTTTGGTTTTTATTAAGTTGCTTTTCAGTTGTTCAATTTGGTGTTCCTACTGGGAGGACAATCAGTGGAGGCTTCTACTCAGCTATCTTGCCCTGCCACTGGTCTCCATTTGCTTATTCTTATATCATGACTGATTAAATTCTAATCATTTCATCTGGCTTTTAAGTGATAGTGTTTAGCCACAGCACATGTAACTTTTAAGGAAGCATTGATATGTTCTTTTCTTCATTTTCATTAGAATGACTTTTGTAATGGTCAACTAAAAATGTAGATACATATTAAGAGTGTATATAAGCTGTTAGTTATGGCTCTTATAGATGAACAAGGATGTCCAGAAAGCACAGTGAATGAAAAGTAGATTTTTCAGTCATCACTAGATTCCATGAATGTGCCTAAGTTAAGAAAAACAGTAATTACCTAATTTTAAAGTATGCAGAATAAGATGTATTTGGGAGAATCTTAAGCATTTTGATTATAGTTAGATAAAGATGTTTGGGGAGCAGGCCAGATCAATAATCTTATCTCAGTTCTGGTAGTAAACTGGATCTAGAATGAAGGCAGTACCTCAGATAATTCTTTAAAATTCCTTTATTTATCTCTCATTTTATCATGATACTGTTTATTTAGATTTATTTGGGATAAAAAATTTTTGTTATTTTTCTATACAATGAAATAAATATTTACTGAACAAGAAAGTTAATAAGTGTCCTAGCATTGACTCTATGTACTGAATGTGGAGAGTTTTATATGAGCTTGTGCAGGTATGTGTTTCTCCTTCCTGAAAACAATGTGGATATGACAAAGGTGTCATATCCATATTGTTGATTAAAGGTGTCAAGATATGTTTGCTGGCTGGAGGTGAGGGTGGCATACAAACATAACTCTATAAACATTTATTCATTTCTCCAATGCTCTGTTGCTTAAAAGTTCATATACAGTCAGAGGTTATGTATATACTTTCAGGATTATGCTTCAAAGTATTCAAATAAAAAGACTACTTGTGTATATTCTAAGGTTAGATTCTATAAGAGAAAGGGTTGGTAAAGGCATTAGTACCATAAGACAGAGTCTCAAATGTATGGTTTTGTGAGAGATATAAAGGTTATCTGCAGGTGACGTGTCTCTAAACAAAGAGGTAGCTAATCAGCAGCCCCTTAATCCACATTAAGAAGTAGTCTGTTCTCTTACCAACCCCTACCCCTCCAATTTTCCTATGTGCTTCTTCTCTTTTCAAGACAAAAATAATTATCTAAATGGGGCTGAAGAAAACAGGGTAATGTCAGAAGATTATTTTCATGAGAGGAAAGGTTGATATTGTTGAGGCATTTTTCTAGTGGAGAGGATAACATTGGTTTTGAAATCTCAGAATTAAAATTAAAAATAGTGGATGAAATTTACCTTCTCCAAACAAAAGAAGAGGAATTCTAATACAAAGAGTAAGCTTATTACTATTGAGAGGAAACGATCAGAGAAGCAAGCAAAAATATAAAAGAATTTTAGGAAGAAGATTCAAAACAGCCCATAGTCATCACATGTATTAGAAATCTTTCTATTATTATAGAAATTTTGGCATACATAATACATTATTATTATCTATGGTCAGCATGCATGAGGTGAAGGATATGTTAATTAGAGTTAAAATTTCCACAATATTTTTCACGTAGGTCGAAACATCACGTTGTACCCCCAGATATACACAATTATTAGTTTTCAATTACAAGTAAATTAATTTAAAAAGTTATTTCAAGAGCTTTTCTCCAGAGGGGGCTAGCAGAAGACTAACTAAGGTTCCTATTTATCATCAGTAGCCAATGCTTTGTAACTCATTTACTGAATACTAACATGGGGTTTCACCGGGGGAATCTAGCATAGTCTTGTAAAGTAGGGTGATGAAATGAGCTCTCAATGGCAACATTAGAGATAAACAAGATTTGTGGCTCAACTAAAATAATTTAGAGAATTACTATTTAATGTGGGGTTTGTACACTATAGCATTGACACAACCTGGGAGCTTGTCAGAAATGCAGAATCTCAGGCCCTGCCACAAGATTCCTGAATTAGAAGCTGTAATTTAACAAAATGCCTAGGTGATTCATACACACATTATTTTTTTCTTTTTAATTTAATTGTATTTTGTTTTAAGTTTTGGGATACATGTGCAGGATGTACAGGTTCGTTCCATGAGCCAAGGTGGTTTGCTGCACCTGTCAACCCCATCACCTTGGTATTAAGACCCTGATGCTATTTATCTTGATGATCTCTCTCCCCCTACCTCCCTGACAGGTCCCAGTGTGTGTTTTTCCCCACCCTGGGTCCATGCATAAGCACATTAATTTTGAGAGCTATAGTTTAGAGAAAAATTTCACCCTTACAAGAACAAGTTTTGAGACTCTGGCAAATCTTAGGGATGATGGCTTGGGCTAAATACTGAACCAGTTCAGCATCTAGTCACACGGCTTAGATTCTGATAGTTAAAGATCCTGTTTCTAAAATATTGACATCTGCTTCATCTAAACCTTCTACTCAAAATGATAATAATGATTGTATCAAAAATGAAAACTTATATTCAAAGTAACAAAGTTAAAGTGATTAAATACCCACGTTAATTCCAGTTTGTTTTTGCTGCCCTGTTCTCATTGTTAACAGAGTCCTATTTTACCCTCACATATATCTAGCTTTTGGGGATGAATTACATAATTACCTTAAGAGGTAATAGATATACATATGCTTATTCAAAAAACAAAATAAAAATAAAGTAAATGAATCCTTTCCTGATTTTGATGTAAGTCACATGCACAGAAATATCTTCTTGGTAGCAATGGGCAATAGAAGACAGTTGAGGTTGATAGCAATAAGGGCTCCCCTCATGGGTCTTGGCTGCCTTCACATTTGTGCACCTCAAATTGTTTTCCAGGAAGAAATGACAGCCCACCCCAGAGGAGTATTCAAGCCTCTGACTCCTGAAAGACAGATGCTTGCTGCTGAGTTTAAAATGACATTTCATTCCAGTTTCTTCTCAATTTGACCACTAGGGTTTTAAGATTGTTGGTCCAAGTTTTATTCGGAGTTCAAACTGAAGGTGGTGTGTTTTCCTGTCCTCAGCTTTCTCTGTGGGAAGAAAGATGTGCTAGCTGCTTGGTCAAGCAGCTCTGTCTTTGATAATAGCAGGCGAGGTTTTATTTCTAACCTTCTTTTCTTAGTGTATACAGCTACTGCGGTGACTCCTATGACACCTTTGTTTTTACAGGTAGTCTCACTTGCTTTTTAAAAAAATCATCTCTACTTACTTAAGCATAAGTACTTTGCCTTTATTTCCTCCTACTAGCTCATACATTTAGCAAACCCTTTAGCAATATTTTTTCTTTTCCTACCCCCACCAACAAATATTTTTTAAAAACTACTCAGAAGTAAAACAACAATTTAATAGAAGAAAACTCCACTATAAGTCATCTAAAATAAAAAAAGATCAAAACAGAGTATTTTGTAAATCAAAATAAATCTTTCCAATTCAATGGGCTTTCTTTGAAGTATTAGATATTTATTTTATACCAACCTCAAAATATTGTCTAGGGAGACAAATACCCAGACAAATGATAAGCATATTTTTGTAATAAATAATTAAATTCGATTCCCCCAGACAATGCCAGAAAAATAATAAAGCTTTAACAGAAAAAAACTGTGCAATGATAATCAATACGACAATCAGTACAATGTGTTGCTACTCATGTATTTGCCCAAAAACATTGTTAGCAATGATTTTGAACACAACATAGCACATTCTTATTGTTGGCAGCACCTCATTCTATGTTAAAGTCAGCAAAGAGAATAAAATAAGCAAAAGGAAAAGAATCAGGTCACCATCCTGCTGTATTCTTTGAATTTTATTTAAAATTAATTACAAATGCTGATATCTGTTTCATGTTTGCTTTGAATTTACAATCTGCTTCTCTAAAAGGTACTTGAAATTGTTCATAATAAAATCACTTGTATAACACTGTAAATGATATGCAAGGATATAGAAAAAAATAGAAAAACATATCACTAATAAGAAAGTGATAAGGTTGTTCCAAAGCAGAGCTGAGTCATTTGCTCAGTATATCACACTCTATGCTCCCTGGTGGCCAGTGCAAAGAGGGAGAGAGAAGAGTGAGAGAGAGAGAAGGAGAAAAAAATAGAAAGGAAGCAGGGAGATAAATTATATAGTTACTATGTCATGACACAAGGCAACTCTGCAACTCTTCAGAAAGTACTACACAAGCACTAATGTATAAACAAGGTGGTGCTGCTGACTGCCTGATCAATGTCTCTATTTAGCCTTAGCCCACACTTTAGTATCCTTATACATAAGTAAAATTTACGTAGAGCATATGTATTGCCAGAAATATTTCCCTCCCTTACATATTTCACTTTACAGTTTATTACTCACATTTGTTCTTAAATACTGTAGTTTTAACAGCTGTCTCTAGTTTCTATCAAAGTACCCTAAAAATCCTATAATAATATTTTCCACCTCATTTCCTCGTTTCTTTTGACTGCATAGTGATAAAGCACTGTGTCCGATAAGGGAAAGTGACAGCCTTGTCAAACTCTAGACTAAGCATTTGCATACTGTTATTTTATTCACACAATTAGAGCAGGCACCAGAAACTGAAGGAATTTGCTTTCTTTAAATATTATATTTTCACTGATTATGGTGTTCTATCCTACAATCTGTCACTCATAAACTATCTCTTTTGTAGCTCTAGGGCTTTTTTTTTTTTTTTTTTTTTTTTTTGAAATTGTTTTTTTTTTTTTTTTTTAAAAATTTATTGTTGTGGAAACAAAATTAATATGGGAACAGTGGACACCATCTTATTTTTGTTGAGCAACTGAATACCAGTCATTAGTGTTAATATGATGATAAACTCATCAAATGCCTTAGCGTCTTTAATCCCAGAAGACAAAAGTGCTTTCTAAACCTTAAGTAAATATTGCAAATATCTGTAGTGCTTCGTCAGAAGACTTTAATAGCTGCTTCAGAAAAACATTTTCATTTCTTGTCTGCAAGTCACCTAATAATCACTTGTAGGAAAAAAGAAATAAATAAATCCCTCACTCAAAGACTTCAAGATTACTTCCTCACAAAAGAGTAGAATATTTTTTCATGTTGAGCTTCTTATTTGTCTAGCTCATTCATTCAGATGGTAAAATTCATAGATCAAAGTATTTTTCTCATTAGGTTTTGTTCTGGTCAACCTTGAAGGGAAGACTATCAACCAACAAGCTCTGGCAGAAATTATTCTAAGAGCTAGAGTTCTCCCCTATTAATTATATGAGTGTTAAAATGCTTACTAGAGGAAAGACTAATTTTCACAGCAAGAGGTAGAGATATTTAAAAAATATAGCCTGTAACAGTTGCTTATAATAATTGCTTCAATTCATTTGCAACGTAGCTCCTGATCTTTTATCTGGCTGCATGTAAAAAGGCACAGCAAAGAGCATTGTCTCTGAGATGGGACATAATGTGTTTTTGAATTCTTGCTCTTTGTACTAGTTCTGTTAACTGGATCTTGCATCACCATAGAAGACTTCCAATATTATTAAGCACTGGTCATCTATGAATACCCCTCTTCCTAACATGCATTAGTTCTGTTGGTTAATTCATGGTTGGGAAAGTCACCTAAGTATCCTCTTTGTTTTTGCCTCAGTTTGTTTTTGGCAAAAGTTATCTGATATTAATTTCCTGTTTGTTCCTGTAAGATTGTGTGTCTTGGATGCTTGAGGCTGGAAAAGCTTTCCAGAACCTCTGCCCTAAATGTAGAGATGCATGCTCCTTCACCTATGTAGCATAACAGAAACTATAGCAATGTTGTTTTTTTTTTTTTTTTGTATCCTCTGTCCCAACATACAGAGCTTTAGCTATGTGGATGATGACTTCATGCAGACCAGCTCAGATTCCCCAGTGATTTTCAGCCATTTCTGTATCAGCAGCCCAGGTCCATGATTTTCTTCTTATAGTGTTACCAGTGGTGGATCTTGATCCTCAGTAAATAAAAGTAAACCAAGAGTGTGGTTTACTTCTGTAATACCAGCATTTTGGGGGGCCGAAGTGGGCGGATCACCCGTTGGAGACCAGCCTGGCCAACATGGTGAAGCCCCTGTCTCTGCTAAAAATACAAAAAATTAGCTGGGCGTGGTGGTGGGTACCTGTAGTCCCAGCTGCTCGGGAGGCTGAGGCACTAGAATTGCTTGATCCCAGGAGGCGGAGGTTGCAGTGAGCCATGATCGCACCATAGCACTCCAGCCTGGGTGACAGGATGTGTCTCCATCTAAAAAAAAAAAAAAAAAAAGTAAACCAAGAGTCTGAAATGGGCTTGAGCAAGCAGTTTATTGCGGCTTTCAGCTCAAGCAGTAAGAAAGACAACAGGAAGGAACCTGCTGCTGGCTTCCGCAAATCAGGTTAGTTTGGGCTTTTCTTTTCCCTTGAGCCTCCTCCAGGTGACATTATTGGGGTGGTTCAGCGGTTCTGCCTACACAGTCTCACGTCATGCGTGGCATGTCTCATTGCATCTTAAGTCTCCACCCAGAAATGTGACTTTTACTTTAAAATGAAGCAAAGTTCAACTTACGACAAACTAAGACATTATTATTATTAAGCATTGGGGAAGGTCTCTTGAAAGTCTCTACAGTTGGCAACCAGGATGTTTGCGGTTAGAGTGTTTTGTTTCTTTCAGGCCTAAATGGTTGATTTTGTGAGAGGAATTGTCTGTGGTGGTGCTACTTCCAGGCTGAGTATAGCTGGTCCATTAGGAGTTTGCAAGGACAAACAAGGAGAGATCCCTGTTCTGTTCTCCTTGTCTGTCTCAGTTGCATCCAAGGGATATTGTTCCCAGGCTATTACTGGTGGAGGGTCTTAACTATGAGTTGTCCGGGTTATTGGCATTTTGAACAAATAGTTGGACAAAACACACAAAGGAACAAAAGAATGAAGCAAGGAAAGCACAGATTTATTGAAAGGAAAGTAAACTCCACAGAGTACAAGTGGGCTCAACCAAGCAGCTGAAGAGTGCTACTTACAGAATTTTGTGGAGTTTAAATTCTCTCATTGGTTACTTGGTTACACCTTATTTAAATGAGGGAGTGACCCATGACCAGTCTGATTGGTCAAGAAGGGTGACCAATCAGAGGCTGAAGAGAAGTTAGGAAGTTGCCCTTAAGGACTTGGCCACTGACCAATATGACTGATTGCAGGAGGGGACCAATCAAAGATACTTTCCATTTTTCATCTGGGAAATGTATGTGGTTGAGGGTGTGAAAGAAATAGCCTCTATCCTTTTGTTACTTGAGCATGGATTGAGTGTGGAGAGGTGGGGTTTTCCTTTTTATTTAGTTCTGGGAAGTCCAAGTGAATTGGCCTTAAATTCCCTGACTCCAGACCCTATTCTCCTACCTCAAGGCTAAGCATCTCCCCTACAACCGCCCCCTGCCTGCCACTCCTGCCAGACTGCCTCTGAAAGCTAACTTATGAAATTCTGTATTCTTGCATGAAGCTCAAGAGGTATGTATCTAAATACCGCTATACTTGCTAGTGAATACTGGTCCAGCCCCTTACTGGAGACAATACATTCAATAGCTAACAAGCCTCCTGAATCATCTTTTGCTTATCTGTGAAATTGGACTCATAAGAGTATCTACTATAGAGTATAGTTGTATGGATTAATTAAATTTAAAAACTGATATTTATGAAATATGAAATCACCAGACTAAAGACTCGCACTTGGTAAGATATCACAAATTTTACCAGTAGTGACCTTGTACAGCACTCTGTTCAATTCTGAAATCTTTTAAGGTTGCTTTTAAAAAATTCTGAAATCCATTAAGGGTGATGTAGCATGACCCTTACTGTCTGTGGTCACCTATTAATTTATTTTTCATAAATTGACAAGTGAACCTTTACTCTGTTCATCTCCCCACCCTACCCCCTCTTCCCTCCTTTCTTAGGACACATTGTTTTTTGTAGCTTTGGCAATCAGTCGTTCCTGTTTATAGGAATTTCCTTTTGATGAAGCTAGAAATAATTTTAGTTCTGAGCTTAGGCAGATGGGGTGACATGAAGAGAGAGAAATGTCTTAATTCCCCTCTGGTGTAGTATCTTTTGTGAAAAAAAAATCGCAGTAATTTAGCTAACAAAAAGAGTTGAGGTATGAAAAATCCTTCTTAGACTTTCATGATTATTAAGAGCTAATGATTTGTCAGTATCTCTCTGCCTAACATTATTCAGTTCTAGTGTGTGATTTTTGCCAAAAGTCTCTGATTCTTTTTTGTTTTTTGGGTTAAGAGACAGGATACTTTACTGTCACCGAGGCTGGAGTGCAGTGGTGCTATCACAGCTAACTGCAGCCTCAAAGTCCTGGGCTCAAGTGAGCCTCCTGCCTCAGCCTCCTGAGTAGCTGTGACTATAGGCATATGACACCACTCGGAGCTAATTTTTAAAAATTATTTGTAGTGGTCTTGCTTTGTTTCCCAGTCTAGTCTGAATCTCCTGGCTTCAAGCAATCCTTCTTGCTTGGCTTCCCAAAATGCTGGGATTATAGGCATGAAATACTATACACCAGCCTAGTCTTGGATTCTTATCTCCAGTATATGGAGTAGGAGGTTGAGATTGCCTTTTTTGTAGTTCATTTAAACTACAGCCCAATCTACGTCCTGAAACAGGGAAGAATAAGCGTCCTTGAAGATGATGAACAGATGAGAAGATCCATTCTATACAAATTTGTATTTTCTAAGTGTTACGAATATTTAAAAAAGAGAATTTTGTAAACAGGTTAGAACAGTGCTAACATATGCTTGATGATTGACCCGTTTCCATTGTCCTTCCACAACATTCTAGTTGAGGCAATAGGGCAGTTATATGTACCCTATGCCTTCATATTCAGTGTACTAAATCTCATGTCTATAATTGGTGTTTTATGATTATAAAAGCTTAAGAAAGATTTAAATCATTGTCATTTTTGTATTACTGCTTTTATTCATCATATTAGAATGTCAACAAAAATGGTTGGCAAGATATTTTTGTGAAATGATGCCACATATCAAAATGAAATGAACCAGAATCTTAAAATTTATGTAAAAACTAGGGGAAAGGCTGCTACATTTCTTTAAAATTGTCCTTTACAGAAAATAAAATTTCTGATTTTATAAAATAAAAAAACCTTACATTTTCTACCTATTTGTAATTATTGCATTTTTACACATGTGTATTTCTTTTCTCTTACAATTAAATAGATAATCAAAATGCAGATATTTTCCCTCTGCTTTTAGACCTCTATTGCATTACAGATAGACCTCAGAAATAGCCTTGTTTCTCTAGAGTAAAAAACTTACTCCATTCAAAAATGCAACTATTATTGTAACACATGCACATTTTTAGCTGTTATGAAATATAAATATGTAAGCCTGACCTTAAAGTCAATTGCATTTACTTTATAATCACCAAAAACACTAGAAAAGAAATTGATTTACAATAAATTCATACTCTGTATTTTTTTAAAGAGGGAAAAATAGATAGTTAATCCTTCCAGATTCTGATGTGATATTGGACATCCTCTGTTCTGGATGTTTTATGTATGTATGTTATTTATCTTTCCTTGGCCTCCCTTGACTATTTGTCTCAACATTACATGCCAGCGGCTTTTTCTTTTGCTTGAGGGCAAACAGCATATTGTTCATATTGATCATGGTGAATGCTTGTTTTCTCATTATAAAATAATTTCCCAGTCATCAGCATCCCCACAGACTCTGCAGAGCTGTCCTTGTTTTACACAGCAATGGCAAAGGACTGCCCTTTCCTGATAACTTAGGTAAGGCTAACTAGAACAAAATCACTTGCAAAGAAATTAAATGGTCGTGAGTTAAACTAAATATCAGTCACTTTCCTAACTCATATGAATGGGTAAGAAGGGTGCAGATAAAATGAATGTGACAAGGTCAAGCATGTTTCTAAATCCTAAGAGTTCTCCCAGTCAAATTTGAGGTTACAGAATAGAATTGAAATGGAACAGCAAATACCAACAAATTACACATCCTAGGTCTCTAGGCAAGGTGTTGAAGCCAAGTGGAAGAATAAGGCCTGATACCAGAGAACAAGCTTGAGCTTTGAAGTCAGATATACTGTACTTAGGTTTGAATTCCAGCCCTACTATTTTTTAGCTTCAACTGAAGTATATTACTTAAATTCTCCAAAGTCTTGGTTTCTTTATGTACGTAAAGATAGTAATGCCCATCTCCAAAGCATTTGAAGAATTGAACTGGAAAACGTGGATACAATACCTAGCACACTGTCTCTGGCACGCTGTAAGTGTTCCAGCATTTGTTCCTTTTCCTACTACTCCTGTCAGGAAGTGGCATTAATTCCTGCAACCTGTTTTTTTCTACCAGAACTCTTTCTATCAGAATTCAGCTAGTGCTGAATTAATGTTAGGTCCTGGCACAAGGGGGCTTTATCATTTCCCAAATTCCCTTTAAGTGTGTGTGTGAGGGGATAATACCTTGCCTCCATTTACTCTATTTTCAGAAATTCCTCATGTAAGGCTGTGGGGAAAACACATAAAATAGTGAAATTTCAGTTTGTAGGGAACAAAATAACAGAGAATATTTCTTTATGACTCTTCAGTGTTATCCATCAAAAAGTCACTGGTATGTTTTGAAAGGAAATAGCCTTTTTTTCCTTTGTGAAATAAGTTATGAAAGTGCTCCTTGATAACTGCCAGTAATACAGAACTTTTTCCATCATTAGAAAATCCACAGAATTATGGACAACTTCAATTGTTATATAAAAAAAGATCTTTAGAGTGGGCTAAGATGGCTGCCTTAGAAAGAATTATAACAGTTATTAAGAGGCAGTAATAAGACAAGTATTTGAAGCACTGTTAGTCTGCAGCAGCACTAAAAAAGATAGTTCTGTACTTACCTTTATCAGAATAAACAAAGATTTTCATTTATTTTTAAATTTAGTATAGATTTGGATACCACATTTGTATTCTACTAATGGCTTTGCCAGCAATAGGACCTTGGAAATTTTTAGTGATTTTTTTGTTGATTCTGTTTCTACTTATATGGAAATTAAGATAATCAAGTTCCTTCTAGCTCATGGAAGATGTCCCGTAAGTGCTAATACATATATATATGTATACCAATAGAACTAAGGTCATTATCTTCTTCAATTCTGACAAAAGGCTACAGATTGTTCTTTTTTGTGCAAATGTATGGGGTACCTGAGAAACTTTGTTACATGTATATAATATGTAGTGATCAAATCAGGGCCTTCAGGGTGTCCATCATCTGGATACAATACATTTTTGTTATATATAGTCATCCTACTCTGCAACAATCATTGAATTTATTTGTCTTACTGTAGGCTTGTACCCTTTAACCCACTTCCCTTCATTACTCTACTCACCCTTCCCAGGCATGCTGTCTATTTTTCCACTCTCTACCTCTGTGTTCAATTTTTTTAGCTCCCACATCTTGAGTGGGAGTATGCAATATTTGTCTTTCTGTTCTGGCTTATTTCATTAAGATATTGACCTCCAGGTCCATCCATGGTGCTGCAAATGATATGATTTTATTTTATTTTTTAACTGTTGAATAGTTAGATTAGGTAGCAAATAGTGGATCCAGGGTTTAGAATCAGGACAACTACCTTCTTTTATACCATGACACTGTGGGTAAATTGCAGAGCAAGCAAGATGATAGGCACTGATATTCTCTGAATATTCTGGCTTGGTTTGTAGCCCCACTAGAGGCAAGTGCGAGGTTAGTGAGAGTTCTAGACTTTATGCAAAGCAATGTTGTCAGGTAGCCATGTCACCTGATGGTCGTGTACAGTGATAAGGAGGGATATTACACATAAAAGCAAGACAACATTCAGCTGTTAAATTTATTCCTGCTGATTTTTGTTCTTCATGACAGCTTGCTGAGATTATTTTGGATGTTGGCCCTGGTTTTGATTTAAATTCAACCTGCATGTGGCTTTCATATCTTTATCTAGTTTTTGATCAAGACAAAGCCAAAGATGCCTCCTGAAGAGAGGTCCCATAGTGAAATCTATTTCAAAACACTTACTGGATATGGTTCACAATGAGCTGTAAGGTATGCTATTCATATGTATAAGGTATTTAGAAGCACACTTAAAAAATCTAGTTCACAATGTTGCAAGAATTTTTTTCTAGTTGAAATAATTCATATTAAAATATACAGTATTATTCACTTGTTTGGAATCCCTTTCAAAAAGAAAGGAAGATGGTAAGCAAGCTTAAAAAACAACAAATTCTAGAAGAGTGTCTTCCTTATTTTTCAATGTATCCTTGGTGTCCGGCATAGTATCTCACACACATAGTTGTTCAAATAATACTTATGAAATAATTTTTTTTTCAAACCATAAAATTAGTTATTATGGTCATTACACATTGTTTTGTCATTTTTATATATGATTTTTATCAAATATAGCATTGCATATTTGATGAAACTAACTAGTTCATAACACAAATTCCTATAAAAACAATTTTGTGAAGGAAATCTAGTCTAGGCCACAGTAGAGCTAGAGGTCGACCCTGTACTCTGCACTTAACTATTTTTTTTCTTTTTTCAGTAGAGACAGGATTTCACCATGTTGGCCAGGCTGGTCTTGAACTCCTCAGCCTCCCAAATTGCTAGGACTACAGACATGAGCCGCCATGCCCAGTTTGCACTTAACTGTCTTTTGTTTTCACAAAACTATATCTGAGTTATGAGTCCTGTCCTCACAGACCTTCCTGGAGAAGTAGCCATTATCATACCGCTTGTTTTACACACATTCTGTCAACCAGTCATCTAGATTTTCCACTTAGGTAGATACTCTTCTGATCATGTTACACAGGTAAGTAAAATGAAGCTTAGTTTGCTTTTGCCAAATTCTAATAGTGCTAAGAGTTATTTCTCATTATTTTTTCTTACCTCTAGAT
The DNA here is from genome assembly GCF_001604975.1 of Cebus imitator. NCBI lineage: Eukaryota > Metazoa > Chordata > Mammalia > Primates > Cebidae > Cebus > Cebus imitator. The sequence continues at coordinate 4,970,340 of NW_016107466.1, read as the reverse complement.
ACTGTAGTTTTCAGAGACTTTGAAGGCTGAAGATGAAAATAAGTAGGTAAAAATAAATTATTCATTAGTCAAGTTTTCCAAGCTTAGAAATGTCTATATAGTGGAGATTTGAAAGGGGGAATTCCAGGTAAAATAGGGATTTGGAAAATAAAATTTAGTTCATAAGTAAATCTAGTATCTCTGCCTCGAAGAACGAGGTTATCATGACAAAAAATATAGGAAATTTTTAGCAATTATTGTCATAATTCATAAGAGAAATTTCATCTTGCAATCAGTATCTAGATAATCCAAATTTAAAAGAAAATAAAAGTTAATATGTAAATAATTTCCCCAGTGTCTCTTTTATCTTTACAAATTGAAATTGGTCTCCATAAATGTATTCATTTTTCTATTATTAGAAACAATTACTTAGAATGATGTTTTTACTATTATAAGAATGATCACATATTCTGATATGTATATATATTTTTTAAACAACATCCCTAGAGGAATCATCTTAACTGAATGTTTCAAAGTGTTTAACAGTGTTTGCTATATATGTGCATATGAACATATGTACTTTTTTTAGAGAATTCACAATTGGAGAAGTGAATGCTAGAGAAATACTAGTAAAATGACAAGAATATTAACATGCAGGTCTCTCTGTTAAATGAGCATGCAATGTAGAAAAGGGGTCATCACATTAGTTAATTCATTGAATCTCTCAAATCACTCACTGATTAGACATTCTGAATTCAATAAAAGTTTGATTTGAAAATATTTTAATTGGGTGTTACTGGTTGGCTAGAATTGGCTATATAACACAGAAGATTCTTTCTAACTATTAGATGACATGATATCTTTAAAAAATTATCACACCTTTATTATCTGTGGCATTTTGTGATACAGATGTTACATTCATATGTAAAATGCAACAGATAATTGTTATAAAATACTATAATGAAATTAGGGTGATTATTCTATTTGATTTAAAATGTCATATAGTAAAGGTTATTTTTACTCATTAAAATTAAATGCATGTGGCCATATGTTAGAACAATCTTTTGAATTGAAAGTATACTCAGCTGAAAATTGTCAACAAACCCAGAAATATCCAAAGAAAAATAGCTTTCTTTTTTATATGCCAAAACATCTTCTCTCAATTAAAATGTCATTATGTTACACTCATGGATGACACTCCATTATGACAAATCTCATATTGGAAACAGTAAATTATTCTATATATAAATTTGATGGCATTTTGATGTGAAAATGTGTAAAATCTGTCAATATCCCCAGAAATGGAGCATCAGCAAAGAGGATTATTGGTCTACCCAAATAATAATGTAACCATTAAGAGGATAACGTTTTCCAATTGCAATTACATGCTTTAATTTTAAAGGGGCTATCATTTACAATAATTTGGCAGATTTGGCTCATATTTCTTTCAGAAATTCATTTCTTCATTATGCCTCAAAACAATTTATGGTGCATTTATGTTGGGGAAGATAATTTGCTTATTTTATTGTGAGTGGAAATCAGTAATTACATACAATCCCATTTTCTCCAGACATAAAGTTAATTCATGGTAGTAATTTTATACAGAATATTAGCTTGCGTTACTTATGATGAAAATGTAATGGTGGTAAATGCTTCTATTATAACTGAATTTCCTTGGACTTGATGAAAAAAGAAATGTTGACTTAGTAATAACAATTCAATGATGTTGTGGCAAGCCTGTGGGCCACATTTGCCCTACTAGCAGTATGTGGGAAATAATTCCTGCCAACACTTTGGCTTTGGATACAACTGAGTTTGAATCCAGACTTTTCTATTTCTGTGCTATGCAACTTTGAGCAAGTAACATAGCTTGTGCAAGCCTTGGTTTTGTCACCTGCAACATGGAAAGAATTACAATACCTCTGTCATAAGGGTCTTGTTAGGGTGAAGTAAAAAGATCCATGAGCAATTTTAGTTTGTTTCCCAAATTTATGAATCTAGCAGTAGTGTTTTGAAAAGTATCTGACAAATATGCATCAAAATATGTATTTGTCTTCACCCAACTCTGACTAGAAGATCCTTATACTGGAGGAAAGAATATGATAAAAGTAAGGAAAGGATTTTTAATTTCTATAGAAATTTTTGTGGGGATTTTGTTAGGAACTGCGCTAACACATTAATCATATTATGTCTGCCAATTCATTAATATGGAATATCTCTCCAACATTTTAAGTCTTTATAAAGTTTCTCCAGTCTTGAAATTTTTTATATTCTTCCTTATTCATTTTAATTAAAAGCAATGCTACATGGTTTATAATTTCTTATGCTGTTGTAAATGCCAATTTGATTTGATTTGCCAATTGTTCATTGTGTATATAAATAACATTGATATATCATCCTTGTAATGTGTGGTGTTCATTAATTCACTTGTTAGCTCTAGGAATTAGTTTAGAATTTCTTTCAGATTTCTACATGCAGAGAAAAGAACATTTTATGTCTTCTTTTTTACCTTTATACTTTCAATGTTTAAGTTCTTTACTTTCCTCTTATCATTGCACTGGATAGGACACGCAGAAGAAGCTAAGTTGCACTGGTCAGGGCAGCCCATCTTACCTTAGTCCTCATGTTAGAAAGAAATGTTTGTCTTTCAATATTAAGTGTGATATTAGTAGCAGGGTTTTCACAAAGGCCCTTATCTAGCTAAGGAAGTCCTCTTGTTTTCCCCTAGTTTGTTGGGAAATTTTATCATGAATGTAGCAATCATATTATTTCCTTTTTTATTTTGTTAATGTGTTGAAATACACTGACTGATTCTCAAATGTCAAACCAGCCTTTCATTTAGAGATAAATACAACTTGATCATCATATATTTTCTTCTTTCCTTCTCATATATAATTGCAAAGATTTTGTTATTGGTGTCAGAGGATACTGGTTTGGGTTTTTATTTTCTTGTTATGTCCTTGTCTAGTTTTCTTATCAAGGTTATGTAGACCATATAAAATGAATTAGAAAGAGTTCCCTCCTCCAGCATTTTCCAAAACACTTTAAGATTGATAGTATTTCTTCCATTAATTCTTTCTAGAATTCAACAGTGAAGCCATCTGCCCCTGAAGATTTCTTTGTGGGAAGGTTGTTAATTACAAAAATATAACAGATTTAGCAAATACAGAGGTATTTTAATTATCTGTTTCTTCTTGTGTATGTCTAATAACTTGTGTGTTTCAAAGAATGAGTCTTTTTATATGAGCTGTCAAATTTATAGTCATCAAGTTGTTTATAATTATAGCACATGTATTGATGCCACCTCTTCTTTTCTAATACCTGTGCTTTTCTAAAATCTTTTTACCCTTGGTAAAATAGAGTTATGGGTAATAGAGTTATGGGTAATTTAAGTTTATTTTATATTAATCTATTTTATATTTTGAAGAAGGAGGTAATATTTTCATACCACTGGTAATTAGTTTCATTGCTTTTCCTCTATGTTTGACTGTTTCTGTTTCTTTAATTTCCCCTCTAATCATTATTATTTGCTTTTATTTGTTTTGAGTTAATTAGGTCATGTTTATGGGGTTTTTATGAAAGACATTTGTATAATTGATTATTATGCCTTTCTTCTCTCAATATAAGCAAATGATGTTAAATTTTTTTCTCTAAACACTATGAAAGTGGTACCCTACATATTTTTATATGCTATGTTTTAATTGTCATTCAGTTCTAAGTGTTTTCTAAATTATTTTAGCTCTTGTTTTAACCATTAATTATTTATGAGAGTGCTGCTTGATTTCCCAATGATTTGGTATTTTTATACCTCTTTTTTATTTCTAATAATTTAATTCTATCTCATAATACATATTATATGATGTCAAACTTTTGAAATTCAGTGAGACTAGTATTATGGTTCAAAATATGGTCTGCCATTGTAAATATTCTTTGTGCCCTTAAAAAATGTATGTTCATATTGGTTGTACATAGTATTCTATAAATATCAACTAGGTTCTTAGTTGTATTTGAATGGGTCAATCCTTACTGAGTTTCAGTCTACAATTTCTATCAATTTCTTAGTGTGGAGTGTATGTCTTCTTGATGAATTGACCTTTATCATTACGAAATGCCTTATAATCTATGATAGTACATCTTTCCTCTAGAAGTCTATTATGTTTGATAGGCATGTAAGTATACCTGCTTTTTCTATTTCCATTGCTTTCCTTTAAACTATTTACTAATAGAATAAAGGGCACCTCTTGTGAACAGTATATAGTTGGGTCTCCCTTTTTTATTTAATCTGAGAATCTCTGTCTTTTAATTAGAATTTCATTGAATTTTCATATAATTATTCATATGCCTTTGTTTATATCTATCATTGTGATTTAAATTTAATATCTCCGTCCTGTCTGTTCTTATTTTATCCTTCTTCTGGATTTTTAGGGGGTTAACTAAGTACTTTGTTTTTCTTGACCTTGATTTTTTTCAACTTTTATTTTAAGGGATACAAGTGCAGGTATGTTACACAGTATACTTGTGTCATAGGGGTTTGTTGTACAGATTCTTTTACCGCCCAAGTATTAAGCCTAGTACCCACTAGCTGATTTTCCTGATCTTCTCCCTTCTCCCAACTTTCACCTTCTAAAAGGCCCCTGACTTTTTCAGTTTTATTTGTTTAACTTTCAGCTCCACATCTGGGGATTATAATATTCAATGTTAATATTCTACATTGTACTATGTTGTGTACTTACCACTTCATATGTAAGAATTTAAAAATAATAAGCCTCAATTTCCAATAATCTTCCTTTCTGTTTCAGTTGTTTTCTACTCTGTTACACTTATTATACATCCCAAATACATTGTTTTTATTTTATTTTAAACAATTACCTCTTGAATATTTTTTAAATGAGAAGAGAGCAGTCCGCAGTACTTGCAGACAAATTATCAGTTTACTTTATCTTCATTCACTTACGTGAATATTATAGTATCAGATATTACTTTCCTTTAGGCTGAAAAACTTACTTTAGCATTATTTCTTGCTTTTTTGTAGGTGTAGGTGTCAAATTCCGCCAGCTTTTTTTTTTTTTTTTTTTTACTGAGTTTCACTGTTTTGCCCAGACTGACATGAAGTGGTGCGATCTCGGGTTGTTACAAACTCCGTGCCCCCCACCCCCACCTCGTTCAAGCGATTCTTCTGCCTCAGTCTCCCAAATAGCTGGGATTATATGTGGCCACCACCATGCCCTGCTAATTTTTGTATTTTTAATAGAGACAGGGTTTTGCCATGTTGGCCAGGCTGATCTTAAACTCCTGACCTCAAATGATCCACCCATCTTGGCCTCCCAAAGTTCTGGGATTACAGACGCTAGCCACCATGCCAAGGTTCTGTCGGCTCTTAAACTAAAAATGTCTTTATTTTGCCTACATGGTTAATGCTGTTTTCTCTGACCAAATAACTCAAGAACCATTTTTTTATTTTTAGCCATTTAACATTTGTTAGCTTCTTGCTGCATTGTAGTGATGACACCCATTCTTATCCATGCACCCTAGGGTGTTTTTGTCTTTCTTCATTGAGTTGTTTTATGACTTCATCTCTGGTTTTCAGCAATGTAGGTAATAATGTGCTTAGATTTGTCCTTTTTTGTATGTTTATTTATACTGTTTTGGGTTTGTTTTGGTTATTAAATCTGCAGGTTAATATTTCTATCAAGTTAGGAGACTTTTATTTCCATCTTCCTTTACTTCGAATTTGGGCTTTTTATACATTATTATACCCATCTTTTCTGTTGAATCTTTCAATGTATTCACATAGCTGCTTCAAGTTACTACTCTGCTAATTCCTACAACAGTATAATGACTCAGTATGTTTCTAATCACTGTTTTCTCCTGGGTATGTGTTACAAATTTTTTAACTGCACCATGTGTATGCCGTGTCCTTCAGAATCTGGATTTCTTTTTCAAAAACCTTCATTTTTGTTCTGTCAAGCATTTCACTTACTGTTTGATCAGCTTAATTATGCTCAGTCTAGTTTTAGGTTTTATTAGGAACCAGAGGTATTCTAAGGCTACATCAGCTTTATTTATAAAGGGTAGGCTTTTCTGGGATTTTAATTGAATGACGGTGTTGAGTGATATCTCTTTATTTGGTTGATTAGAGCTCCAGTTATTCCCAGTGATACAGAAGAGGAGGAGCAGGAAAATGCTGGGTAGAGGAGGGCATAGTTCCTGGCTAGGGCTCCACCCCCGGGCCTGTACCCACGGACCTAGGTGAGGACAGGCACTCTCGCCTTCACGCCCAAATATTGCAATTCCCAAGACCACCCTGGCCAGCCACGCCCCCATCCTGTGCGTATAAAAACCCGGAGACCCTAGCAGGCAGACCCACAGGCGCTGGAATTCAAGAGAAGCGCATTAGCAGAGGAACACTGGGGCAGCTAGATGTTGAGAGGAACAAACCCCTGTAGAAGCAAGTGGGCACACCAGGGGGCCATCAACTGGCGTAACAGGAGGCAGAGTTTGGCCGGGGCTGTCGGGGAAGAGTCATGCCACCGAGTGTGGCTCCCCTATCTGCTGACAGCTACTTCTACTCAATAAAATCTTGCACCCATTCTCTAAGCCCATGTGTGACCAGATTCTTCCACTACACCAACGCAAGAACCCCGGTATACAGAAAGCTCTCTGTCCTTGCCATAAGGCAATGTTCTAATTGAGCTGACTAACACAAGCCATCTATGGATGGCTAAACTAAAAAAGCATCCTATAACACACACCTACTGGGGCTTCAACTGTAACTCACCCCCAGACACTGCCCATGGGGTTGGAGACCCGCACCCTGCCTGTGTGTATGCTTCTAGAGGTTTGAGCAGCAGGGCACTGAAGAAGCGAGCCACTCCTCCGTCGCAAGCCCTGCCAGGGAGACAAGGGAACTTTTCCCATTTGACCGGCACTATTTGGCCTTCATAAAGAAAGTTCTTTTCCGCCAGTCTTCTCACAGTCTCACCCCGAAAGTACAGATTAATATTCACCAACGCCTCAAGGAAATCCCTATGCAGATATTTGTGGCTCTTTCCCTTCCCCTCAAATTTAGAGTTTAAGAACTCTAAATTCTAATCACTCTCTCTCTCTCTCTTTTTTTCTGCCCAGTGAGACTATTGTTCCCTGATTGACCACTACTCCCCTGTGAAAGTTTGGAAAATGCCTTCACACAGACAGAATATGGGATAGATGTTGAGCTTATACCATGTACAGAATTTTCATTCTTTCTGTTGTCCAGTGCCTACAGATAGCTGCTTCATAAAATTTATCCATCAGTATAGTAGTTTTATGGTTGGGGCCTGTGTAGGCTATCCATAACTGTGTCTTCACCAGAATTGGAAATCCATCTGAGTTGTATTTACTTCATTAAATTTTGTGGAACCTATTCAAAAGTAATACCCTTCCTGAGGAAGTCTCTCTGTGTTTATAGAAGCAGAAGAAATAGATTACTTGGCCAACGTGGATGCATGTTCTTATAAGCATCAGTGCAGTGGGTTTTGGATATTTGTATAGCTTAAAAGTACAAAGAATTTTTAGACTTGGTAAAATGAAGCTTCTGTATTGCTAAATGATTTATCAGGACATATTTAGGGAAGGAGAGACAGATCTGAGATTAAAACTTCGAGTTGCAAAAGTCACTTTCAGAACCTTAATCTTCTGGGCTGTATTTAGGGCTGAGGAATAGTAGGAAATAGCATAGGGTGAAGTTTTTAAAGAATGGCAGTGTCTCATAGGATTTTATTTAAATGTACCTTATTTAACACATTGCATTCTCTCTTAAAAAGGGTTAAAAGAATGTTACACCATTTAAACGTCTGATCACAAAGGAAAAAAAAAATTCTGAAGTTTTCCTATACTATCTGTTTCCCAACAGCCTTTTCCTAGGGTATATTTTGTTGTTGTTAAATGTATCCACCACCACATGTATCTACCAAGATACTTGTAAATGCAGAGTTGAGTCATTTTTTTGTAATCAGTGGGTGCAATGGTAAAAGCAAAAGGTTACTTAAGGACTTTTCATATCTTCATCCATCTATTATTTTTCAAAAGTACTAATCAGCAATTGGAGTTAATAATCAGCAATTGGAGTTAATTATCAATTAAAAATAAATGTATTTCTTCAAACCAAAAAAATTGTTCTGAAGTCACACGCTCCCATTATAAAATATTTTCTTGTTTCCCTTGAGAGGAGCTGATTTACATAATATTTTAACTACCATACTTTTCTTGCATTTAGCTATAAAAATTGCCATGCTAGAGTTCTGAATGTATAACATTAAAAGGCTTAAAATCCATTTCATTTTCTTCTTCTTTTTTAAGTCGCTAACTGTGAAGACATAAGCAATAGACTGACACTGACCACTTCAATGTTTTTCTTAGAAATGGGGCAACGGACTGTGTACAGTGCAGCCCATTCATGTTGGCCAAGGACTGAACTCCTCAGGGAGCCAAAGAGGCAACATTTCTCTTTGTATGGTTTTTCACAAATCTTAGACCTGTATTAAGTAAAGTTTTTGACGTGGGAGCCCTTGAAAAATTCCCATGTCTATTATCAGCCCAGTTCTAGCTGCTTCTAATTATCTTGCTTAACAGTTTGAGTGACTTTTTTATTGTTGTTTCTCATGAGAAACTGCCAAACAAGAAGAGGTGGTTTAGCATGGTGATTTGGCTAGGGGAAACCATTTTTGGAATCCTCTGAGTAACTGAAACCTGACTTTACACATTTGAAGGATAAAAAGATCCCTGAAGGCTTATAGGAGGATGACTGATGCTCTTTATGTATAACTATGAGGGAGTTTACCAAGAGCTTACCTGGAAACAGACTCTACTGTAAACAGACCTTTAGATAGTGGAACTTATGTGACCCAAGCTAAAACTTACTATATTTTCAAATACTATTCAAATCCTTTTCCTAAAAGAAGAAAGGAATACATGTTTTTGAAAGGCTCACAATGATATTTCTGCCATTAATAAGTACCTGTATTAATAAGATTCTAAAACTCTAAGTACTTTATACTAATTAATTCTGATTCTTATAAATATCTCATGAAGTTATATCTTCACTCTCTATATAAAAATGATCAATTTCTGAGAGATTAAAAAATTTATTTAACGGCATATAGCTAATGGTAGGAGAGAATCCAGATAAAAAAATTGGCCTATGTGATTTTAACCTGACACACTTCAGATTACACATTTTTAATTAGATGCCTAAGATGACAAGTAAGATAACTCAGCATCCTAAAACTAGCTATTTCTCATTCCTCGTGATTTTTCCAATGTTATATTCACCTTCACAATCAGGCACAAAATTTCTAAATGATCATTGTCTTTTCTCCATAACTTATTTTCTTAATCACTTCTGTATTCAATTTCTCTCTTCTCTGTCTCTCACAAAACAATCAATGGAACAATCTAATTATGATACTGTTTTCCTTGAATTCAATATATTGAGAACTCAACATTTTATCCTGATTTTTTCTGTACTCCTTTCCCTTAAAATATAATATTCCTTACTGTTTGTTAGTAATTCTTAAGAATTTAATTCTAACCACTGCTACTTAACTCTTCATCATTATCTCCAAATTGTCCATAAACTTGCAATGCAATTTGATATTTGCTTGTCTTTATATGCATTTGTTTCCATTGCACTTCTGGAGTGAACCACAGGCTTCTTCTAACAGGTACATTTTGTATGCAAACAAAAAATACCATATTATAAACCCACAAGAGAAAGGAAGAAGAGAACAAACATTTTCTGAGGGTCTACTATACTTAAGACATAGTCTAATTTTTTTCTTGTTTATTATTATTTTTTAGTCTCCTAAAAAACATCCAAGGTAGACATAAGGACCCTTTTATGAAAATTATGAATGTATGGCTTTAAGGTATTTAAGTACTTTGTTTATGTCACCCAGATAATAAAGGGTTCAACCCAGTTTTTGTTTTAAAAACACCAGTCTCTCTGATTCCAAAACTTGTGCTCATTCTATTATACCAAAGAGATTCTTCCAGATTTCTCATTAGTTGACTTTGTATTAATTCAGTTTCACAATAATAGAGGGAGTTTACGGATCCAAATATTTTGACATAGCATAGTGTATTTCTATTAATAAACTCAGAAACTCTGTGAGTATAAATTAAGAATTTCAGCATTCATTTACAAATGATAATATGGAAAAAACACTTTATAGAAAATTAGGAATGTGAAAAATATAATTAAATAATGTATAATGTGGGACTAACATGCATAACTTCAATGACATAAGTGGACTCATTATCAACGCAGAAAATATATTCCAAATAGTCTATGTAATTTGTAAAACTACCAGGTATTTCTGCTACAAAATTATGATCATATATTCATTGAAATCTTTTTGAGCTCTTATACAAAATGAAAAAAATATGTAACCTGTAACTTTAACAGAGATTTGAAGGCATGTGATGCAGCTTGGGTGACAAATTGCAATCTTTTGTTCCTACTTATTCATTCTTCTTCATTTTCCTTCAGTAGACAAGGTTTGCCCACAAAGCTCACCCAGTGGGCACACCTAATAATAAAAGGTTATTCTTATAGGAGCGGTTCAGATTAACTTGTAAATCAAAGGGAATTGTTACCACTAGCAAGATGAAATCAGGTTTACTTATTTAGGTAAAGATTTTGGAGCTCTGTGTTTGCGTCACTAAATAGATATAGCAATATATTTTGCAATGAGAGAATGACAATGTTTGGAGGGAATAAATTCTATCTTACCATGCCATGGAAAATGGAAGGATAAAGTTGAAAATTTAGCTGATTTATTTGATATCTTTTTATATAATACATTATCTCAGCATACTCACACATTCATTTTTCATTTATCCAGAATTTTTGCTCAATTTTCTCTATATTACCCCATATCCCAATATTTACTGAAAACATAAACCAGAATTTTATATATCTGGTTGTGCAGTATAACATAAATCTTTAAAATGTCATTACTAACAGCTTTATTGAGATGTATTTCATATATTATTGTAGGTGATAATTCAAATTATATGTCAGTATTCTTTCATATATTCACAGAGTTGTATAATTATCAAAATCAATTTTAGAATGTTTCATTGCCCCCAAAAGAGGTTCTGTCAAACATAAGATTACATAGCCAAGATGATGTCATAGCTAATGTAATTACCTAGCTCAAGGTCATAAAGGTTGACTTGGTTTACTCCTATGTTTTTGAAAGCTTTAAGTTTACACTTATTTGTATGCATCCTTTAACATTTCATTCCTATTTTCCTCCAATCTACCCAGTCCTAGGCATATGCTAATTTACTTTCTTTCTTCATAGAGTTACCTATTTGCACAGTTTATATAAATGGAATTATATGCTACTGAGTCTTTTGTAACAAGATTAATTTTATTTAGCATAATGTTTTCAAAGTCCATTCATGTGGTAGAATGTATCAATACTTCATTCTTTCTTATGGCAGAATTATAGTTCATTGAAGATATATATATACATACACACACACACAATATATATATTCATTCCTTCTGATGAATGAACTGTTATTCCACCATAAGAAGGAATGAAGTGTTGATACGTTTTACAGCAGTGTCATACATATACATATATATATATATATATATATATTATACAAACACACACACACATACATATATGTGTATGTATGTGTGTGTGTGTATATATATACACATATATACACACACAGACACATATATACATATATCATATTTTGTTTATTCATTTACCATTTGATGGTCATTTAGGCTGCTTCCACTTTTGGGGTCTTATGATTAATGCTGCTATGAAGCGTTATATACACACTTTTGTTGAACATATGTTTTTATTTTAGGTGGGTTACATATCTAAGAGTGGAATTACTGGGTTGTATGGAAACTCTATGTCTAACATTTTCAGGAACTGACAGACTGCTGAAGTGATTGCACTGTTTTACAATTGCAATAGCAAAGTATCTGGGTTCCTGTCTTCCCACGGCCTCTCCAAATATTTTGTCATTTGGATTAAATGTATCCTAGCAAAGCAGTGTCTCCTTGTGATTTTGATTTGCATTTGCTTAATGACTAATGATATTCAGCATATTTTATGTGCTTAATTACCATGTGTATATCTCCCTTGGAGAAATGTCTATTAAATTCTTTGTTCATTTTTAATTATCCAGTTGTAAGAGTTCGTTATACGATCTGGATATCATTCCCTTATTAGTTGTATGATTTGCAAATGTTTTTTCCCAATCTGTAGCTTGTCTGTTTACTTTCTTCATGGTGTCCTTTGATGCTCTTTTTAAAAAATTTGAACTCCAATTTTTGTATTTCTTTCATTTTGTTACCAGTTTTTTATGTAATAGCTAAGAAGCCAACTTTCTAACTTGAGGTCATAAAGATTTATACTAATGTTTTCCTCTAAGAATTTTATAGTTTTGGTTGTTACCTGCAAGTTTTTTATTTATTTTGAGTTAATTTTTGTATATGGTATGGGATAGGGGTCCAATTTTACTCCTTTGAATGGAGCTATATAACATCATTTGTCAAAAAGGTTACTCATAGCCCCATTAAATTGATGTGGCACTCTTGTCAAAAATCAATTGACCATTGTCTGAGACTTAAATTTGAGGCTTTCAGTTATATTCTGTAGAGTTATGTTTACCCTTAAGTCAGTGCATCACTTTCTTATAAACGTAGCTTTATAATAAGTTTTGAAATTGGGAAGTTTGCATGATTTAACTTTATTTTTCTTTTTCAAGATTACTCTGATGAATCTGCGTTCCTTAAATTTCTGTATGAATATTAGAATCAGCTTATCAGTTTTTGAAAAGGAAAGAAGATATGATTTAGATGGGAATTAGATTGAATGGGTAATAAGAAAAGTATTGACAGCTTAACAAAATCAAATCCTCACGTTCTGAGCATCTCTATTTATTTAGGTCTTCTTTAATTTCTTTTAATTGTGTTATAGTTTTCAGAGCAAAAGTTTTGGACATTTTTGTTACTATTCTTAATTATTTTTTAATGCCATTGTAAATTGAATTGTATTCTTAATTTCATGTTTGGAGTATTCATTGCTAATTATAGAAATACACAGTTATCCCTCAGTCTCCATGTTTCAGAACTCTCATTGTAGATACCAAAATCCCCAGATGCTCAAGTTCCTTATATAAGATGACATAGTATTGCCATATAACTTACATGCATCTTCCTGGCGACATTAAGTTATCCTAGCTATACAGCCAGGCAGAGTGGCTCATGCCTGTAATCCCAGCATTTTGGGAGGCCAAGATGGGCAGATCACTTAAGGTCAAGAGTTTGAGATGAACCTGGCCAACATAGTAAAATGCTATCTCCACTAAAAATACAAAAAATAGCCAGAGGTCGTGGTGCATGCCTGTAATCCCAGCTACTTGAGAGGCTGAGAATCACTTGAACCTGGGAGTTGGAGGTTACAGTGAGCCAAGATTGCACCACTGCATTCCGACCTGGGCAACAGAGCGAGACTCCATCTCAAAAAGAAAAAGAAAAAGAAAACAAATCCTACGTATAATACCTAATACAGTGTAAATGCTACATAAATTGTAGTTTACACTGTATTTTATTTGTATTATTTTTAATTGTTGCATTGTTATTTTTATTGTTTATTTCTCTGAATATTTTTGATCTATAGTTGGTTGAATCAGCACATGTAAAATCCATGAATACAGAGGGCTGACTGTAGTTGATTTTTCTATATTGATCTTGTATCCTGTAAGTTTGCTAAATTGGTTTGAGTTCTATAGATTTCATTTTGTAAGCTATTTAGAGTTGTCTATATAAGATAGCCATCTGTGAGAAGAAATGTTCTCTCTTTCTCTTGTGGGTTTATAATACAGTATCTCTTGTTTGAATACATAATGTACCTGGTAGAAGCTTGTGGTTCACTCTAGAAATGAAAACAAATAGACATAAAGACAAGCAAACATACTGTGTTGCAAGTTAATGAGTGATTTGTAGATAATGATGAAGGGTTAAATAGCAGTGTTTAGAATTAAATTCTTAAGAATTATTAACAAAGAGTATGGAAATTTTTTAGTGTTCCCTCTCTCTGATATTTTTGTCAGTTTTAATCTCAGTGATAGTTGCAAAATGTTTCTTAACTTTATATTTTTGAAAGAATTTGTGAAACTATGGTATTAATGTATTATATTTGGTAGAAATCACCAGGGAAGCCACCATTTGAACCTGGGCTTTTATTTGGGGAAATTTTTTAAAATCACCAATTGAATCTCTTTACTGGATATAGACTTATTCAGATGTTCAATTTATTTCTGAATAAATTTTTATAGTTTTTAGAAATTTGTCCATTACATCTAAGTTACCTAATTTGTTGGCATAGTTGTTCATAGCAATCTCTTACAATATTTTTTATTTCTATAAAGCCAGTAGTAATATCTATTTTCTGATTTTAGTAATTTGAATCTTCTCTCACATTTTCTTGGTTTAGTTAAAGATTTGCCATTTTTTTTTTTTTGGTCTTTCTAAACAACCAAGTATCTCCATTTAAAAAAGAAATTTCATCTTTTCCACTCTAATCTTTATTAGTTTCTTTCTTCTACTTGCTTTATAATTCACTTTTTCAAATTTTTCTAGAATCTTCAGGTAAGATATTAGGTTTTTAATTTGGGAGCTTTCCTGTTTTATAATATAGGCATTTACAGCTATAAATTTTCCTGTAAGCACTCCTTTAGCTGAATCTAGTAAGCTTTGATATATTCTTTTATTTTTTTCTTTCATCTCAAAATATTTCTCAATTATCCTTTTCATATCTCTTTGACTCATTGATTATTTAGGTGTATGTTTAATTTCCACCTATTTCTCAATTTTTCCCAATTTCTTTTAGTTATTTATAACTTCATCATGTTGTTGCCAGAGTATGTACTTTGATTTTAATTATTTAAATTTATTGAGCCTTTATTATAGTTTAGCATGTTGTCTTTCCTGGAGAATGTTCCATGATGTGCACTTAAAAACAATGTGTATTCTGGTGTTCCTGAGTGAAGTGTCTATGTGTCTGTCAAACATAATTGATTTAAATCTTCTATTCTCTTGTTGATCTTCTGTCTAGTTTTACTATTCATTATGGAGGGGGGGGGTAGTAAAAAGGCTGTCTTTATTTTTTTAATATTCCACTTTGGTATTGGAAAGTAGCTCACACCATGCATGGACCACATTAGGAAGCATTCTTTGTTCTCCCAACAAGAATTAAGGATGTAAAGTTAAAAACATTTTCATGCCCTCTTGGTGTACATCTAGTGATCAATCTCACCATCCATACAAATTTATGGGAGGAGGTCAGTCTTACTTCTGTGGTGGCCACAGAAGTGGTATTGAATTCCTCTGTTACTGTTTGATTGTTTCTTCTTTCAATTCTACCAGTTTTTATTCATGTATTTTAGAACTCTGTTGTTAAGTGCAGATATATATTAAAAATTGTTATGCTTTCTTGATAGTTTGACCCTTTCTTCATTTTAAGTGTCCTTCTTTATCATTGGTAACATTTTCTGTTTGTGTTTTAAAGTCTGTTTGTCTCATAGCAGGTAGAGATACTTCAGCTTCCTCATGGTTGCTGTTTGCATGAGATACCTTCTTATTCTCTTTCCATTTATGTGTACCTTTGAATCTAAAATGTGATATTTGCAGTTGGATCTTTCTTCCTTTTACACTCTGACAACTTCTAATATTTTGTTTAATTGTTTAATATATTTATATTTAATGTTATTATTGATATGGTTGGTTTCACATCTGTCATCTATTTTTTGTTAGTTTTTTATAAACCCTTCTGTCTTTTTTGTTCCCCTGTTCTTCCTTAACTACTTTTTCATTATGTGTATTTTCCAGTGTTATAGTCTTATCCTTTATGATTTCTTTAATAATTTTTGTTAATTTCTTAGCATGACTCTAGGACTTACAATGTACAGCTTAATTTATTAGAATCTACTTTAGATTTAAAGTAATCTATTTCCAGTATAATCTATAAATATTTATACATAGATCTGTTCCTTCTTCCTTTTTTCATATTATTACCATATATTACATCAATATATGTGGTTAACACAATAATACAATGCTATGATTATTAATTTATATGATGTTTTGTTTGTTATAAAAGCTCAGAAAGGAACGTAAAGAATATATTTATAGAGTTTGTTATATTAACCTGTTTATTATTTTTTGTTTTCTTTATGTGAATGAGAGTTATAGTCTGGTATGATTTTCTTTTTTTTATTGTACTTTAGGTTCTGGGGTACATGTAGAGATCATGCAGGATTGTGCATAGGTACATACATGGCAAGGTGAGTTCCTGCTTCCATCCCCCCATCACGTATACCTGATATTTCTCCCCACATCATCCCTTCCCACCCTCCTCACCCCCTGCTGTCCCTCACCTAGCCCCCACCAACAGACCCTAGTATGTGATGCTCCTCTCACCATGTCCATTTGTTCACATTGCTCAAAACCTGCCTATAAGTGAGAACATGCAGTATTTGATTTTCTGTTGTTGTGTCAGTTTGCTGAGAATCATGGTTTCCAGGTTTACCCATGTCCCTACAAAGGAACGGAACTCATTTTTTTTATTTATTTTATTTATTTATTTATTTATTTATTTTAATGGTTTTTTTCCCATTTATTTATTTTATTGTATTTTAGGTTTGGGGGTACATATGAAGAACATGCAAGATTGTTGCATAGGTACAAATGTGGCAGTGTGATTTGCTGCCTTCCTCCCCATCACCTACATCTGGCATCTCTCCCCTTGCTATCTCTCCCCAGCTCCCCACCCTCCGCCATCCCTCCCCTATTTCCCCCCAACTGACCCCAGTGTATAGTGCTCCCCTCCCTG
>NW_016107466.1:4949479-4951763 GCF_001604975.1 Cebus imitator | reverse complement strand
GTCTGGTGCCACATTTCAAGGGGAATGCTTACAGTTTTTGCCCATTCAGTATGATATTGGCTGCTGGTTTGTCATAAATAGCTTTTATTATTTTGAGATACGCTCCGTCAATTCCTAGCTTATTGAGGGTTTTTAGCATAAAGGGCCGTTGAATTTTGTCAAAGGCCTTCTCTGCATCAATTGAGATAATCATGTGGTTTTTGTCTTTGGTTCTGTTTATGTGGTGAATTACATTCATATACTTGCACATATTGAACCAGCCTTGCATCCCCGGGATGAAGCCTACTTGATCGTGGTGGATAAGCTTTTTGATGTGCCGTTGCAATCGGCTTGTCAGTATTTTATTGAAGATTTTTGCATCTATGTTCATCATGGGTATTGGCCTGAAGTTTTCTTTTCTTGTTCAGTCTCTGCCAGGTTTTGGAATGAGGATGATGTTGGTCTCATAAAATGATTTGCGAAGAATTCCCTCTTTTTGTATTGTTTGGAATGGTTTCAGAAACAATGGTACCAGCTCCTCTTTGCATGTCTGGTAGAATTCAGCTGTGAACCCATCTGGACCTGGGCTGTTTTTGGGTGGTAACCTCTTAATTGCTGCCTCAACTTCAGACCTTGTTATGGGTCTGTTCAGGGTTTCGGCTTCTTCCTGTTTTAGGCTTGGGAGGAGGCAAGTGTCAAGGAATTTATCCATTTCTTACAGTATTACTAGTTTATGTGCATAGAGTTGTTTGTAATAATCTCTGATTATGGTTTGAATTTCTGTGGAATCTGTGGTGATATCCCCTTTATCATTTTTATTGCATCAATTTGGTTTTTCTCTCTTTTCTTTTTTATTAATCTGGCTAGTGGTCTGTCTATTTTGTTGATCTTTTCAAAAAACCAGCTCCTGGATTTACTGATTTTTTGAAGGGTTTTTTGTGTCTCTATCTCCTTCAGTTCTGCTCTGATCTTAGCTATTTCTTGTCTTCTACTAGACTTTGAGTTTTTTTTTTTATCTTGCTCCTGTAGTTCTTTCAGTTTTGATGACAGGGCGTCAATTTTTGATCTCTCCTTGCTTCTTATGTAGGCACTTATTGCTATATATTTTCCCCTAGAGACTGCTTTAAATCTGTCCCAGAGATTCTGGTATGTTGTGTCTTCATTCTCGTTGGTTTCGAAGAACATCTTTAATTCTGTCTTCATTTCATTGTTTATCCAGTCAACATTCAAGAGCAAGTTGTTCAGTTTCCATGAAGCTGTGCAGTTCTGGGTTAGTTTTTGAATTCTGAGTTCTAACTTGATTGATTGCACTGTGGTCTGAGAGACTGTTATGATTTCTGTTCTTTTGCATTTGCTGAGGATTGATTTACTCCCAATTATGTGGTCAACTTTAGAGTACATGTGATGTGGTGCTGAGAAGAATATATATTCTGTGGATTTGGGGTGGAGAGTTCTGTAAATGTCTATTAGGTTTGCTTGGCCCAGGTCTGGGTTCAAGTCCTGGATATCCTTGTTAATTTTCTGTCTGATTGATCTGTCTAATATTGACAATGGGGTGTTAAAGTCTCCCACTATAATTGTGTGGGAGTCTAAGTCTCTTTGTAAGTCATTAAGAACTTGCCTTACGTATCCGGGTGCTCCTGTATTGGGTGAGTATATATTTAGGATTGTTAGCTCTTCTTGTTGCATTGATCCTTTTACCATTATGTAATGTCCTTCTTTATCTCTTGTGATCTTTGTTGCTTTAAAGTCTAATTTATCAGAGAGGAGAATTGCAACTCCTGCTTTTTTTTGCTCCCCACTTGCTTGGTAAATCTTCCTCCATCCCTTTATTTTGGGCCTTTGTGTATCCTTGCATGTGAGATACGTTTCCTGGATACAGCACACTGATTGGTTTTGGCTTTTTATCCAATTTGCCAGTCTGTGTCTTTTGATTGGGGCATTTACTCCATTTACATTTAGGGTTAATATTGTTAAGTGTGAATTTTATACTGCCATTTTGGTGCTAGCTGGCTGTTTTGCCCAATAGTTGATGCAGATTCTTCATTGTGTTGATTCTCTTTACCATTAGGCATGCTTTTGGAGTGGCTGGTACTAGTTGTCCCTTTATATGTGTAGAGCCTCTTTCAGGAGCTCTTGTAAAGCAGGCTTGGTGGTGACGAAATCTCTGAGTACTTGCATGTTCACAAAGAATTTTATTTTTCCTTCACTTATGAAGCTTAGTTTGGCTGGATAGGAGATTCTGGGTTGAAAGTTCTTTTCTTTAAGGATGTTGAATATTGGCCCCCACTCTCTTCTGGCTTGT
>NW_016107466.1:4943682-4948869 GCF_001604975.1 Cebus imitator | reverse complement strand
AGTTTCTTACTACCCACCTTCTGAAGTCTGATTCTGTCATTTCATCACACTCGTTCTCCATCCAACCTTGTTCCCTTGCTGGTGAGGAGTTTTGATCCCTTGTAGGAGGAGAGGTGTTCTGGTTTCGGGTGTTTTCATCCTTTTTGCGCTGGTTTCTTCCCATCTTTATGGATTTATCCACCTGTCGCCTTTGTAGTTGCTGGCTTTCAGATTGGGTTTCTGAGTGGACTTTCTGTTTTTTGATGATGAGGTTATTTCTGTTTCTTGGTTTTCCTTCTGACAGTCTGGCCCCTCTGGTGTAGGTCTGCTGAGGTCCACTCCAGGCGCTGCTTGCCTGGGCATCATCTGCAGCAGCTGCTGAACAGTATGGGTTGTTACCAGTTTTCTTCTTCTGCTATCTGTGTCCCAGAAGGATACCCTCCAAGTGTCAATCTGATCTCTCCTTTATGAGGTGGCTCTTTTGATATACAGTTGTCAAGGAGCTGCTTAAGGAGACATTCTCTTCTTTATAGGAGCTCAAATGCTGAGCTGTGAGCTCCGCTGTTCATTCAGAGCTGCTGGGCAGGTACGTTTAGGTCTGCTGCAGAACTCATAAACTGCTTCTTGTTCCCAGGTGCTCTGTCCCAGGGATTTAGGGCTTTATGAGTTTCTGTTATGCTGCTGCCTTCTTTTTTTTTTCCTTCAGAGCTGCCCTGCCCAGCAAGGAGGCAGCCTAGTCACTGTCTGCCTGTAGAGGCTTTGCTGAGCTGCTATAGGCTCAGCCAAGCTGCTGAGTGAACTTCCCTGCAGTCCTGTTTATATGGGTGCAGTTAGAACTGCCTCGGCAAGGGTGGCCCGCCTCTTAAGGCAGAGTCTCTCTGTAGTGGCGGGTTGCCTTGGCAACGGTGGGATGCCTCAGCATTGGCTGACCACCTCCGTAGTGGTGGGCTGCCTCAGTAATGGTGGATGCCCCTCCCCCACAGAGCTGGACCCTCCCGGGTTCAGCTGCGCTTGCTGTGAATCTCTCAATCCAGAGAGTTTCTGATTGCTCTTCTTTTGTGGGGGTGGGACCAGCTGAGCCTGATCACCTGGCTCCCTGCCTCTGAGCCTTTTTTTTTTTTAAGTTGGTGTTCCAGTCGCCTGTTGAAGAGATGCTGCGGTGTGTGTTTTTTCCTGTGCGACAACTCGCTGTGCTGGCTTAAACAGCAGCACTGAGATTCATGGCACTTTTTTTGCCCTGGGATCTACTGTCCTGGTTCCCCGCTCAGTTCCCTTTTTAAACAGATGAATGGGTGACTTCCCGTGGCTCCAATCACCAGCCAAAAGGGCACCCAGACCGGTGTATTTTGTACAGAGAACTGCTGCTCCTGGTCGCCAACAAAGCAGCCGCGCGGGGCAAAGCAGCGGCGCTGGCCGGCACAGCCACACTGGCCGAAACAGCCATGCTGGCAACCTGTGGAGCTCCTCCGCCTGGGAATTTCCTAGTCTGTGGGCAATAAAAATGCGTTGTCCACTCACCCTCTGAACTTTCACTGAGTGCTGCAATCCCAAGCTGTTCCTAAACAGCCATCTTGGATCGATCCCGAACTCATCATTTTTTATGGCTGTGTAGTATTTTATGGTGCATATGTGCCACATTTTCTTTATCCAGTCTATCCTTGATGGGCATTTGGGTTGGTTCCAGGTCTTTGCTATTGTAAACAGTGCTGCAATGAACATAAGTGTGCATGTGTCTTTATAATAGAATAATTTATAATCCTTTGGGTGTATACCTAGTAATGTGATTGCTGGGTCAAATGGAATTTCTATTTCTAGATCCTTGAGAAATCACCACCCTGTTTTCCACAATGGTTGAACTAATTTACACTCCCACCAACAGTGTAAAAGTGTTTCTATTTCTCCACATCCTCTTCAGCATCTGTTGCCTTCAGATTTTTTAATCATGGCCATTCTAACTGGCATGAGATGGTGTCTCAATGTGGTTTTGATTTGCATTTTTCTGATGAGCAGTGATGATGAACATTTTTTCATATGTTTGTTGCCCTCATATATGTCTTCTTTTGAAAAATTTCTGTTCATATCCTTCACCCACTTTTGAATGGGTTTGTTTCTTTCTTGTAAATCTGTTTTAGTTCTTAGATTCTGAATATTAGCCCTTCGTCAGATAGGTAGATTGCAAATATTTTTTCTCATTCTGTTCGTTGCCAGTTCACTCTAATGATTGTCTCTTTTGCTGTACAGAGGCTCTGAACTTTAATTAAATCCCATTTGTCTATTTTGGCTTTTGTTGCCAATGCTTTTGGTGTTTTAATCATAAAGTTCTTGACTATGCCTATGTCCTGAATGGTATTGCCTAGGGTTTCTTCCCAAGTTTTTATGGTGTTAGGTCTTATGTAAATCTTTAATCCATCTGGAGTCAATTTTAATGTAAGGTGTCAGGAAGTGGTCCAGTTTCTGCTTTCTGCACATTGCTAGCCAATTTTCCCAATGCCATTTATTAAACAGGGGATCCTTCCCCCGTTGCTTGTTTTTGTCAGGTTTGTCAAAGATCAGATGATTGTAGATGTGTGGTATTGCTTCTGTGGCCTCTGTTCTGTTCCATTGGTCTATGCCTCTGTTTTGATTATTGTAGCCTTGTAGTATAGTTTGAAATCAGGCAGCATGATGTCTCCAGCATTGTTCTTTTTGCTAAGGATTGTCTTGACTATGTGGGCTCTCTTTTGGTTCCATGTGAAGTTTAAGGCAGTTTTTTCCAGTTCTGTGAAAAAAGTCATCGGTAGCTTGATGGAGATAGCATTGAATCTATAAATTACTTTGGACAGTATGGCCATTTTCACAATATTGATTCTTCTTAACCATGAGCATGGAATGTTTTTCCATCTGTTTGTGTAATCTCTTATTTCCTTGAGCAGTGGTTTGTAGTTCTCCTTGAAGAGGTCCTCAATTTCTTTTGTTAGTTGTATTCCTAGGTATTTAATTCTCTTTGTAGCAATTGTGAATGGGAATTTGCTCATGATTTGGCTGTTAGTCTGTTATTGGTGTATAGGAATGCTTGTGATTTCTGCACATTGATTTTGTATACTGAGACTTTGCTGAAGTTGCTTATCAGTTTCAGGAGATTTTGGGCTGAGACCATGGGGTCTTCTAAATATACAGTCATATCATCTGCAAATAAAGATAATTGGACTTCCTCCCTTCCTAATCGAATACACTTTATTTCTTTTTCTTGCCTGTTTGCTCTGGCTGGAACTTTCAATACTATATTGAATAGGATTGGTGATAGAGGGCATCCTTGTCTAGTGCCAGTTTTCAAAGGGAATGCTTCCAGTATTTGTCTGTTCAGTATGATACTGGCTGTGCGTTTGCCATAAATAGCTTTTATTTTGTGATACGTTCCATCAATTCCTAGTTTATTGAGAGTTTTTAGCACAAAAGTCTGTTGAATTTTGTCAAAGGCCTTCCCTGCATCTATTGAGATGATCGTGTGGTTTTTGACTTTGGTTATGTTTGTGTGATGGATTACATTTATAGACTTGCATATGTTGAACCAGGCTTGCATCCCTGAGATGAAGCCTACCAGATCGTGATGGATATGCTTTTCAATGTGCTATTGCATTTGGTTTGCCAGTTTTTTATTAAAGATTTTTGCATTGATGTTCATCATGGATATTGGCCTGAAGTTTTCTTTTTTAGTTGAGTCTCTTCCTGGTTTTGGAATCAGGATGATGTTGGTCTCATAAAATGAGTTAGGGAGGATTCCCTCTTTTTACTGTTTGGAGTAGTTTCAGAGGAAATGGTACCAGCTCCTCTTTGTACGTATGGTAGAATTTGGCTGTGTACTCGTCTGGACCTGGACTCTTTTTGGTTGGTAGGATATTCATCACTGCCTCAATTTCAGCCCTTGTTATTGGTCCATTCATGGTTTCAAATTCTTCCTGGTTTAGTCTTGGGAGGGTGCAAGTGTCCATGAATTTGTCCTTTTCTTTCAGATTTACTGGTTTATGTGCATAGAGTTGTTTATAGTAATCTCTGATGGTAGTGTGTATTTCTGTGAGATAGGTGGTGATATCCCATTTATTGCTTTTTGTTGCATCTATTCATTCTTCTCTCTTTTCTTTTTTATTAATCTGGCTAGCAATCTGTTTTGTTGATCTTTTCAGAAAACCAGCTCCTAAATTTATTGATTATTTTTAAGAGTTTTTTTGTGTCTCTATCTCCTTCAATTCTGCTCTGATCTTAGTTATTTCTTGTTTTCTGCTAGCTTTTGAGTTTTTTTGATCTTGCTCCACTCACTCTTTCAATTTTGATGATTGGGTGTCAATTTTAGATCTTCCCTTGCTTCTCACGTGGGCATTTATTGCTATAAATTTCCCTGTAGACACTGGTTTGAATGTATCCCAGAGATTCTGGTATGTTGTGTCCTTATTCTTGTTGGTTTTGAAGAACATCTTTATTTCTGCCTTCATTTTATTGTTTATCCAGTCGATATTGAGGAGCCAGTTGCTGAGTTTTCATGAAGTGGTGCAGTTTTCAGTTAGTTTCTTAATCTTGAGTTCTAATTTAATTGTGCTGCAGTCAGAGAGACTGTTTGTTATGATTTCCTTTCTTTTGCATTTGCTGAGGAGTGATTTACTTCCAATTATTTGGTCGATTTTAGAGTAAGTGTGATGTGGTGCTGAGAAGAATATATATTCTGTGGCTTTGGGGTGGAGAGTTCTGTAAATGTCTATTAGGTTTGCTTGTTCTAGATCTGCCTTAAAGTCCTGGATATCCTTGCTGATTTTCTGTCTCTTTGATCTAACTAATATTGACAGTAGAGTGTTAAAGTCTCCCACTATTATTGTTTCAGAATCTGTGTTTTTGTAGGTCATTAAGAACTTGCTTTATGTATCTGGGTCATTCCTGTATTGGGTGCATATATATTTATGATCATTAACTCTTCTGGTTGTATTTAACCTTTTACCATTATGTAATGCCCCTCTTTGTCTCTTGATCTTTGTTGGTTTAAAGTCCATTTTATCAGAGACTAGGATTGCAGCCCCTCCTTTTTTTTTGCTCTCCATCTGCTTGGTATATCTTCTTCCATCCTTTTATTTTGAGTCTATGTGTGTCTTTGCATGTGAGATGGGCCTCCTGAATTCAGCACACTGATGAGTCTTGACTTTGTATCCAGTTTGTCAGTCTGTATCTTTTGATTGGGGCATTTAG
>NW_016107466.1:4910081-4943037 GCF_001604975.1 Cebus imitator | reverse complement strand
GTCCCTGTCATATTCAGGTGCACCAATCAAGTGTAGATTCGGTTTTTTCACATAATTCTATATTTCTTGGAGGCTTTGTCCATTTCTTTTCACTCTTTTTTTTTCTCTTTTCTTGCTTTCTCTTTTCATTTCTTTGAGTTGATCTTCAATCTCTGATATTCTTTGTTCTGCTTGATTGATTCAGCTATTGAGACCTGTGTATGCTTTGTGAAGTTCTCGTGCTGTGTTTTTCATCTCCATCAAGTCGTTTATGTTCTTCTGTAGGCTGATTATTCTAATTGGCATTTCACCTAGCCCTTTTTCAAGGTTCTTAATTTCTTTCATTGGGTTAGAACATGATCTTTTGGCTCAGAGAAGTTTATTATTACCCACCTTCTGAAGCCTGCTTCTGGCAGTTCATCAAATTCATTCTGTCTTGTTTCGTTCCCTTGCTGGTGAGGAATTGTGATCTCTCAGGAGAGGAGAGGCATTCTGGACATTGATGATTTCATCCTTTTTGCACTGGTTTCTTCCCATCTTCATGGATTTAACTATCTTTGACTTTGAAGTTGGTGATTTCAGATGACATCTCTGAGTGGACATACTTTCTGTTAAAGTTGGGGTTATTTCTCCTGTGTGATGCTTTTTAAAAACCATATATATATGCAAACATATATATGTATTATACAGCAGTCAGTGTGCTGCTTAAGACAGTCTTTCCCTTGTCTGTCTGTGGAGGCACTGCTGGGCCGCCTCTGTCTCAGGTTGCTGTTTTTCCTTTCCCTGGTTTCCACTTACATAGTTGAGATTAATCCCACTTTCCCAATGGCAGGCATATTTCCCTCCCCTGAGCCCATTCATCCTAGATGGAGGTCAATCTGATGTGTTAACTGTGAAACTCTCCCTTGAGAGGATTTCTGCTTGCTGGGTCTTGTGGGGGTGGGACCTGTCTGGCCATATCATCCGACTCCCCACTTTCAACTGTCCCTCTTTCTGTGGGTTGAGCAGTTCCGTCCTACAAGCCTTCTCAGTGTTAGTCAAAGTCTTCCCAGGTCTGCCCTGACAACTCGTGGCACCAGGCCGGCCGGGGCTGTTGCCTGGGTCTGCATTGCCAATTCAGGGTGCTTCTCAGCCAGGCAGCGTTTTGCTGGACTATGGGCTGCAAAAGTCATGCAGTGAAGCACAGGTTCTATATTGGGGTACCGAGGTGGTGAAGCCCCCGATCCTCCGTGCCAGATGCACTTCGCAGGTGGGTCAGAGAGCCTTGCCTCAGCTCACTCTCTTTGGGCTACTCTCACTGACTTTTTTGGGGTTAATCCTGCTGTTCAACCAGCCCCTTTGAAGCGAGCCCAGTACCTTGTTCTGAAACACGGATATTACTCTTGTTCTATGTCTCCCTTGCTGGAAGCTGCACTCCAGAGTAGCTCCATTTTGGCCATCTTGGCAGAAGTCCGACCTGGTATTATTTTCTTACTTCAGTACACTTTTGTCTCCATTCACTTCTGTTGTGGGGTAATGGTCACATGTATTACATTTTTATGTTAACAAAACCCATCAATGCAGTCGTATATAAATATTGTTTTACACAATTAAATTTTAGGTCAGTTAAGAGAAGAAATGAGAAGTTACAAGCAATTATGTTGTCATTTATAATTACCTACATAATTACCTTTACTAGTGTTTGTTTTCTCATGTGAATTCAAATTACCATCTGAATTTACTTGGTTATGGCCTAAAGAACTTCTTCCAGTAGTTCTTGAAAAGCAGGTCTACCAAAAACAGTTTCTCATTTTCTATCATTTAAAAAAAATATCTCCTAATGTTTACATTTTGCCTACCCTTTTTATTTATTTATTTATTTGAGATGGATTCTCAGTCACCCAGGCTGGAGGACAATGGTGCAGTTGCAAACTCTGCCTCCTGGGTTCAAGCAATTCTCCTGTGTCACTTTCTCCAGTAGCCGGGACTACAGGCACATGACACCATGCCTGGCTATTTTTTTTAATTATTATTTTTAGTAGAGACAGCATTTCACCATGATAGCCAAGATGGTCTTGATCTCCTGACCTTGTGATCTGTCCACCTCAGCCTCCCAAAGTGCCGAGATTATAGGTGTGAGCCACCGCACAAAGCCCATTTTGCCTACATTTTTAAAAGATAGTTTTGTTGGAAATAAAATTATTGTTTGAAAGGCTTTTAATATATCCATTCACTTGTTCCTGATCTTCAGGGTTTCTGATGATAAATTGTTAATCTTATTGAGATTCCTATATATGTGGTAAGTTGTTTTCTTTCTCATGTCTTTAAGATTCTCTGTGTATGTGGTTTTACATTTTTTACTATAATAAGTCTGGTTGTGGATATCTTTACATTTATGCTACTAATGCTACATAAACTTCATCCATCTCTTTCGAAGTGTTGATTAAGAGTTCTAGGCTGGGCCCAGTGGCTCACACCTATAATCCCAGCACTTTGGGAGGCTGAGGCAGGTGAATCACCTGAGGTCAGGAGTTCAAGACAAGCCTGTCCAACATGGTGAAACCCAATCTCTACTAAAAATACAAAATAATAGCCAGGTGTGGTGGTTGGCATCTGTAATCCCAGCTACTTGGGAGGCGTCTGAGGCAGGAGAATTACTTCTTGAACCAGGAGGCAGAGGTTGGAGTGAGTTGAGATCCTGTCATTGCAATCTAGCCTAGGTGACATGAGCAAAGCAGTCTAAAAAAAAAAAAAAAAAAAAAAAAAAAAAGGAAAAGAAAGAGTTCTTTTTAAATTTAAGTAATATTTACCCATTACTTTTTTAAAATTAATATTTATGTTTATTTCTTCTCTCTTCTCCTTTTGATATTCCAATACTGTGCATTTTAGTGCATTTACTGGGGTCCTAACTTTATTCATTTTGCTCTCAGTTTTTCAGAATGCCTAACCTCTATGAACCTATTTTCAAATTCACTGGTTTTTTTCTTCTGATACAAAATCAATATAATTTTACTATTGAGCCCCTCTAGTAAATTTTTTATTTTACTTATTATACTTCTTTACTGCTACAGAATTTCTATTTTATTTATGTTTATCTCTTTATTGATATTCTCTATTTGATGAGATGTTGTCATAATAGTTTAATTTACTTTAAATATGGTATTTCTTAGTTCTTTAAACTTGTTTTTTATTGCATATAGGTTTTGGGGTACATGTGAAGAACATGCAAGATTGTTGCATAGGTACACACGTGGCAGTGTGATTTGTTGCCTTCCTCCCCATCACCTCTATCGGGCATTTCTCCCCATGCTATCGCTCCCCAACTCCCCATCCTGGCTGTCCCTCCACTATTTCCCCCCAACAGACCCCAGTGTGTAGTGCTCCCCTCCCTGTGTCCATGTGTTCTCATTGTTCAACACCCGCCTATGAGTGAGAACATGTGGTGTTTGATCTTCTGCTCTTGTGTCAGTTTGCTGAGAATGATGGTTTCCAGGTTCATCCATGTCCCTACAAAGGACACAAACACATCATTTTTTATGGCTGCATAATATTCCATGGTGTCTATGTGCCACATTTTCCCTGTCCAGTCTATCATCAATGGGCATTTGGGTTGGTTCCAGGTCTTTGACATTGTAAACATTGTGCTGTAATGAACATTCATGTGCATGTGTCCTTATAGTAGAACGATTTATAATCCTTTGGATATATACACAGTAATGGGATTGCTGGGTCAAATGGAATTTCTATTTCTAGGTCCTTAAGGAATCGCCACACTGTCTTCCACAATGGTTGAACTAATTTACGCTCCCACCAGCAGGGTAAAAGTGTTGCTGTTTCTCCACATCCTCTCCAGCATCTGTTGTCTCCAGATTTTTTAATGATCGCCATTCTAACTGGCGTGAGATGGTATCTCAATGTTGTTTTGATTTGTATTTCTCTGATAACCAGTGATGATGAGCATTTTTTCATATGTTTGTTGGCCTCATGTATGTCTTCTTTTGTAAAGTATCTGTTCATATCCTTTGCCCACTTTTGAATGGGCTTATTTTCTTCTTGTAAATCTGTTTTAGTTCTTCGTAAATTCTGGATATCAGCCCTTTGTCAGAGGGGTAAACTGCAAAAAATTCTTCCCATTCTGTTGGTTGCCAATTCACTCTAACGACTGTTTCTTTTGCTGTGCAGAAGCTGTGGAGTTTGATTAGGTCCCATTTATCTATTTTGGCTTTTGTTGCCAATGCTTTTGGTGTTTTGGTCATGAAGTCCTTGCCTATGCCTATGTCCTGAATGGTTTTGCCTAGATTTTCTTCTAGGGTTTTTATGGTGTTAGGTCTTATGTTTAAGTCTTTAATCCATCTGGAGTTAATTTTCGTGTAAGGTGTCAGGAAGGGGTCCCGTTTCTGCTTTCTGCACATGGCTAGCCAGTTTTCCCAACACCATTTATTAAACAAGGAATCCTTTCCCCATTGCTTGTTTTTGTCTGGTTTGTCAAAGATCAGATGGTTGTAGATATGTTGTGTTGTCTCCGAGGCCTCTGTTCTGTTCCGTTGGTCTATATCTCTGTTTTGGTACGAGTACCATACTGTTTTGATTACTGTAGCCTTGTAGTATAGTTTGAAGTCAGGCAGTGTGATGCCTCCCGCTTTGTTCTTTTTGCTTAGAATTGACTTGGCTATGAGGGTTCTCTTTTGTTACCATATGAAGTTTAATGTGGTTTTTTCCAGGTCTGTGTAGAAGGTCGTTGGTAGTTTGATGGGGATAGTGTTGAAATTGTAAATTACTTTGGGCAGTATGGCCATTTTCATGATATTGATTCTTCTTAAACATGAGCATGGACTGTTTCTCCATCTTTACGTCCTCTCTTATTTCGTTGAGCAATGGTTTGTAGTTCTGCTTGAAGAGGTCCTTTACCTTCTTTGTTAGTTGTATTCCTAGGTATTTTATTCTCTTTGTAGCAATTGTGAATGGCAGTTCATTCTTGATTTGGCTCTATTTATGTCTGTTATAGGTGTATAGGAATGCTTGTGATTTTTGAACATTGATTTTGTATCCTGAGAATTTGTTGAATTTGCTTATCAGTTTCAGGATATTGGGGCTGAGAAGATAGGATCTTCTAAATATACTATCATGTCATTTGCAAATAGAAACAATTTGACTTCCTCCTTTCCTATTTGAATACCCTTTATTTCTTTTTCTTGCCTGATTGCTCTGGCTAGAACTTCTAGTGCTATGTTGAATAGGAGTGGTGAGAGAGGGCATCCTTGTCTACTGCCAGATTCCAAAGGGAATGCTTCCAGTTTTTGCCCATTCAGTATGATATTGGCAGTTGGTTTGTCGTAAATAGCTTTTATTATTTAGAGATATGTTCCATCAATTTCTAATTTATTCAGTGTTTTTAGCATAAAGGGCTGTTGAATTTTGTCAAAGGCCTTCTCTGCATCAATTGAGATAATCATGTGGTTTTTGTCTTTGGTTCTGTTTATGTGTTGAATTACATTTATAGACTTGTGTATGTTGAACCAGCCTTGCATCCCCAGGATGAAGCCTACTTGATCATGGTGGATAAACCTTATGATGTGCTGTTGCAATCGGCTTGCCAGTATTTTATTGAAGATTTTTGCATCTATGTTCATCATGGATATTGGCCTGAAGTTTTCTTTTCTTGTTAAGTCTCTACCGGGCTTTGGTACCAGGATGATGTTGGTCTCCTAAAATAATTTGGGAAGGATTCCTTCTTTTTCGATTATTTGGAATAGTTTCAGAAGGAATGGTACCAGCTCCTCTTTGTATGTCTGGTAGAATTCGGCTGTGAACCCATCTGGACCTTGGCTTTTTTTGGTTGGTACGCTATTTACTGCCTCAACTTCAGACCTTGTTATTGGTCTATTCAAGGTTTCAACTTCTTCCTGGTTTAGGCTTGGGAGGAGGCAAGTGTCCAGGAATTTATCCATTTCTTCCAGGTTAACTAGTTTATGTGCATAGAGTTGTTTGTAATAATCTCTCATAATGGTTTGAATTTCTGTGGAACCTGTGTTGATATCCCCTTTGTGATTTTTTATTGCATCAATTTGGTTATTCTCTCCTTTCTTTTTTGTTAATCTGGCTAGTGGTCTATTTTGTTGATCTTTTTGAAAAACCAGCTCCTGGATTTATTGATTATTTTGAAGGGTTTTTTTGTGTTTCCATCTCCTTCATTTTGCTCTGATCGTAGTTAATTCTTGTCTTCTGCTAGGTTTTGAGTTTTTTTGATCTTTCTCCTCTAGCTCTTTCAATTTTGATGATAGGGTGTCAATTTTAGATCTCTCCTTGCTTCTCATGTGGGCACTTACTGTTATACATTTTCCTCTACAGACTGCTTTAAATGGTTCCCAGAGATTCTGGTATGTTGTGTCTTCATTCTCATTGGTTTCGAAGACCATTCAGTCAACATTTCCATCCAGTCAACATTCAAGAACAAGTCGTTCAGTTTCCATGAAGATGTGCGGTTTTGAGTTAATTTTTGAATTCTGAGTTCTAACTTGATTGACTGTGGTCTTAGAGACTGTTATAATTTCCATTCTTTTGTATATGCTGAGGAGTGATTTACTTCCAATTATAAGGTCAATCTTAGAGTTGGTGTGATGTGGTGCTGAGAAGAATGTATATTCTGTGGATTTGGGGTGGAGAGATCTGTAAATATCTACTAGGTTTGCTTGGTCCAGGTCTGAGTTCAAGTCCTGGATATCCTTGTTAATTTTCTGTCTGATTGATCTGTCTAATATTGACAATGGAGTGTTAAAGTCTCCCACTATTATTATGTGGGAGTCTAAGTCTCTTTGTAAGTCATTAAGAACTTGCCTAATGTACCTGGGTGCTCCTGTATTGGGTGCATATATATTTAGGGTCATTAGCTCTTCTTGATGCATTGATCCTTTTACCATTTTGGAATGTCCTTCTTTGTCTCTTTTGATCTTTGTTGCTTTAAAGTCTATTTTATCAGAGATCACAATTGCCACTCATTTTGCTCTCCATTTGCTTGGTAAATCTTCTTCCATCCCTTTATTTTGAGCCTTTGTGTATCCTTGCATGTGAGATGGGTTTTCTGGATACAGCACACTGATTGGATTTGGCTTTTTATCCAATTTGCCAGTCTGTGTCTTTTGATTGGGGCATTTAGTCCATTTACATTTAGGGTTAATATTGTTATGTGTGAATTTGATACTGCCATTTTGATACTAGCTGGCTGTTTTGCCTGTTAGTTGATGCAGATTATTCATTGTGTTGATGCTCTTCACATTTGGTATGTTTTTGTAGTGGCTGGTACTGGTTGTTCCTGTATATGTGTAGAGCCTCTTTCAGGAGCTGTTATAAAGCAGGCCTGGTGGTGACGAAATCTCTGACTACTTGCTTGTTGGCAAAGGATTTTATTTTTCCTTCACTTATAAAGCTTAGTTTTGTTAGATATGAAATTCTGGGTTGAAAGTTCTTTTCTTAAAGGATGTTGAATATTGGCCCCCACTCTCTTCTGGCTTGTAGGGTTTCTCCTGAGATATCTGCTGTGAGTCTGATGGGCTTCCCTTTACTGGTAACCCGACCTTTCTCTCTGGCTGCCCTTAGCATTTTCTCCTTCATTTCAACCCCGGTGAATCTGACGATTATGTGCCTTGGGGTTGCTCTTCATGAGGAATATCTTTGTGGTGTTCTCCTTATTTTTTCCTGGACTTGAATATTGGCCTGCCTTGATAGGCTGGGGAAGTTTACCTGGGTAATATCCTGGAGAGTATTTTCCAGCTTGGATTCATTCTCTTCGTCATATTCAGGTACACCTATCAAACGTAGATTAGGTCTTTTCACATAGTCCCACATTTCTTGGCGACTTTGTTCATTCCTTTTTACTTTTTTTTCTCTAGTCTTGCCTTCTGGTTTTATTTCATTGAGTTGATCTTCGACCTCTGATATCCTTTCTTCTGCTTGGTCTATTCGGCTGTTGAAACTTGTGCATGCTTTGCGAAGTTCTCGTGTTGTGTTTTTCAGCTCCATCAATTCACTCATATTCCTTTCTAAGTTGTCCATTATCATTAGCATTTTGTCAGATCTTTTTTCAATGTTCTTAGTTTCTTTGCGTTGGGTTAGAACATGTTCTTTTAGTTCACAGAAGTTTCTTACTACCCACCTTCTGAAGCCTGATTCTATCATTTCATCACACTCATTCTCCATCCAGGCTTGTTCCCTTGCTGGTGAGGAGTTTTGATCCCTTGGAGGAGGAGAGGTGTTCTGGTTTCGGATGTTTTCATCTTTTGCGCTGGTTTCTTCCCATCTTTGTGGATTTATCCACCTGTAGTCTTTGTAGTTGCTGACTTTCAGATTGGGTCTCCGAGTGGACATCCGGTTTGTTGATGATGAAGTTATTTCTTTTTCTAACAGTCTGGCCCCTATGTTGTAGGAATGCTGAGGTCCACTCCAGGACCTGCTTGCCTGGGGATCACTTGCCGCAGCTGCAGAACAGTAAGGGTTGCTACCAGCTTCTTCTTCTGCTATCTTTGTCCCAGAAGGATACCTGCCAAATGTCAGTCTGATCTCTCCTTTATGAGGTGACTCTTTGAATATACTGGGGTCTGGGAGCTGCTTGAGGAGTCAGCCTGTCCTTTATAGGAGCTCAAGTGCTGAGCTGTGAGCTCCATTGTTCATTCAGAGCTGCTGGGCAGGTATGTTTAGGTCTGCTGGAGCAGAACTCATAAACCGCTTTTTGTTCCCAGGTGCTCTGTCCCAGGGAGTTAGGGCTTTATTTATGAGTTTCCATTGTGCTCCTGCCTTTTTTTTTTTTCAGGGCTGTCCTGCCCAGCAAGGAGGCAGCCTAGTCACTGTCTGCCTACAGAGGCTTTGCTGAGCTGTTGTGGGCTCCGCCTAGCTGTTGTGTGAACTTCCTTGCAGTCCGGCTTATATGGGTGTAGTTACAACTGACTTGGCAATGGTGGCCCACCTCTGTATTGGTGGACTCTCTCTGTATTGGCAGGTTGCCTTGGCAATGGCAGGCAGCTTCAGCAATGGCAGACTGCCTCCATAGTGATGGAGTGTTTCGGTAATGGCTAACACCCCTCCCCCACAGAGCTGGATCATCCCAGGTTCCGCTGTGCTTGCTGTGAAATTCTCAATCCAGAGACTTTCTGATTGCTGTTCTTTTGTGGGGGTGGGACCAGCTGAGCCTGATCACCTGGCTCCCTGCCTCAGAGCCTTATTTTTTTTTTAGTTGAACAGTCAACTCTCTCCCAGGTATTCCAGTCACCTGTTGAAAAGGCGCTGGCATCTGTGTGATATCCCGTGCAGCGACTCACTACGCCGGCTTAAACAGCAGCGCTGAGATTCTTGGTGCTTTTTTTGCCTAGGAATCTCCTGGCCTGGGTCCCTGGTTAGTCCCCTTTTTTAATCAGATGAATGGGCACCTCCTGGGGCTCCAATCGCCAGCTAACCAGGCACCCGGACGAGTGTATTTTGTATGGAGAACACCGCACTGGGGCACGGGCAAAGAAGCCATGCAGGGCAAAGCAGCCACATGGACCAAATCAGCCGTGTGCTGGCCAAAACAGCTGCGCTGGTGACCCGTGGGGCACCTCCGCCTGGGAATCTCCTGGTCTGTGGGCAGTAAAAATGTGGCATCCACTCACTCTCTGTGCTTTCACTGGGAGCTGCAATACTGAGCTCTTCCTAAACAGCCATCTTGGATCTATCCCCAGTTCTTTAAAGTTATTTGTAATAGTTGCTTTTTAGTTTTTGTTTGCCATATCCAACATCTCGCCTCTCTCACAAAGTGCCAAGATGGCTGATTAAGAGCAGCTCAGGATTGCAGCTCCCAGCAAAAGTTAGGAGGGTGAGTGGATGCCACATTTCCAGACAGATTTTTATTGCCCACAGACCAGGAGATTACCAGGCGGAGGAGCCCCATGGGTCACCAGCACGGCTGTTTTGGCCAGCACGGTGGGTCTCTGCACAAAATACACTGGTCCGGGTGCCATTTTAGTTGGCGATTGGATCTCCTGGGAGACAGAGTCACCATTCAACTGATAAAAAGGGGACTGAAACAGGGAGCCAGGCAAGAAGATTCCCAGGCAAAAAATCGCCACGATCTCTGCACGGCTGTTTCAGCCAGTGCAGTGGGTCAACACATGGGAAATTGCACAAACCCTGGAGCCTTTTCAGCAGGCGACTCAAACGCCTGGGAGTCAGTCACCCATTCAACCGGAAAAAAAAAAATAAATAAAAAAAGGGGGTCTGAGACAGAGAGCCAGGTGATCATGCTCGGCTGGTCCCACCCTCACAAAAAAACAGCAATCTGAAACGCTCTGGATTGAGAGCTTCACAGCAAGCACAACTGAACTCAAGACAGTCCAGCTCTGTGGGGAAGGGGCGTCCTCCATTACCAAGGCAGTCCACCACGACGGAGGTAGTCCGCCATTGCTGAGGTAGGCCACAATTGCTGAGGCAGTTCAAACTATACCCATATAAACAGGGCTGCATGAAAGTTCTCACGGCAGCTGGGTGGAGCCCACAGCAGCTAAGCAAAGCCTCTGTGGCAAACAGTGACTAGGCTGCCTCCTTGGTGGGCAGGGAAGCCCTGAAAAAAGGCAGCAGCATGATAGAAACTTATAAATAAAGTTTATTTATTTATAAATAACTAACTGCTAACTCCCTGGGACACAGCACCTGGAGAAAAAAAAAAAAAAAAGTTTATGAGCTCTGCTGCAGCAGACTTAACTGTACCTGCCCAGCAGCTCTGAATGAACAATGGAGCTCACAGTCCAGCACATGAGCTCCTGTAAAGGACAGACTGTCTCCTCA
This sequence comes from Cebus imitator, assembly GCF_001604975.1. NCBI lineage: Eukaryota > Metazoa > Chordata > Mammalia > Primates > Cebidae > Cebus > Cebus imitator. The sequence goes on along the minus strand of NW_016107466.1, from coordinate 4,932,270 downwards.
AGCAGCTCCCTGACCCCCAAATATCCAAAGAGTCACCTCATAAAAGAGAGCTCGGACTGACACCTGGGGGTATTCTTCTTGGACAAAGATAGCAGCAGAAGAAACTAGCAACAACCCTTACTGTTCAGCAGCCACTGCAGGAGATCCCCAGGAAAGCAGGTCCTGGAGTGGACCTCAGAAGTCTGACAGCAGAGGGGCCTGTTAGAAGGAAAACTAACAAACAGAAAGAATAACTTCATCATCAACACACTGGGCGTCCACTCAGAGACCCAATCTGAAAGCCAAAAACTACAAAGACAACAGGTGGATAAATCCACAAAAATGAGACGAAACCAGTGCAAAAAGGATGAAAACGCCCAAAACCAGAACACCTCCAACAAGGGATCACAACTCCTCACCAGCAAGGGAACAAAGCTGGATGAGAATGAGTGTGATGACATGACAGAATCAACTTCAGAAGGTGGGTAATAATAAACTTCTGTGAGCTAAAAGAACATGTTCTAACCCAACGCATAGAAACTAAGAACATTGAAGAAAGATTTGATGAAATGCTAACGAGAATGGACAACTTAAAGAGGAATATAAGTGAATCGATGGAGCTGAAAAACACAACATGAGAACTTCATGAAGTATGCACAAGTTTCAACAGCCAAATTGAACAAGCAAAAGAAAGGATGTCGGAGGTTGAAGATCAACTCAATGAAATTAAATGAGAAGGCAAGATTAGAGAAAAAAGGGTAAAAAGGAAAGAACAAAATCTCCAAGAAATATGGGACTATGTGAAAAGACCTAATCTACGTTTGATAGGTGTACTTGAATGTGATTAAGAGAATGAATCCAAGCTGGAAAATACTCTTCAGGATATTATCCAGGAAAACTTCCTCAACCTAGCAAGGCAGGCCAATATTCAAGTCCAGGAAATACAGAGAATACCACAAAGATATTCCTCATGAAGAGCAACCACAAGGCACATAATCGTCAGATTCACCAGGGTTGAAATGAAGGAGAAAATGCTAGGTTCAGCCAGAGAGAAAGGTCGGGTTACCCACAAAGGGAAGCCCATCAGACTCACAGCAGATCTATCAGCAGAAACCCAACAAGCCAGAAGGGGTGGGGCTGATATTCAACACCCTTAAAGAAAAGAACTTTCAACCCAGAATTTCATATCCAGCCAAACTAAGCTTCATAAGTGAAGGAGAAATAAAATACGTTATGAATAAGGAATTACTCATCACCACCAGGCCTGCTTTACAAGAGCTCCTGCAAGAAGCACTAAACTTAGAAAGGAACAATCAGTACCATCCACTCCAAAAACATACCAAATGTTAAAGAGCATCAACACAATGAAGAAACTGCGTCAACTAAAGGGCAAAACATCCAGCTAGCATCAAAATGGCAGGATCAAATTCACACATAACAATATTAACACTAAATGTAAATAGGCTAAATTCGCCAATAAAAGAAACAGACTGGCAAATTGGATAAAAAGCGAAAATCCATTGGTGTGCTGTATCCAGGAAACACAACTCACATGCAAGGATACACAAAGGCTCAAAATAAAGGGATGGAGGAAGATTTACCAAGCAAACAAAGAGCAAAAAAAAGTAGGGGTTGCAATTCTCATCTCTGATAAGAAGATTTAAACCAATAAAAATCAAAAGAGACAACAAAGGACATCACATAATGGTAAAAAGATCAATGCAACAAGAAGAGCTAATGATCCTAAATATATATGCGCCCAATACAGGACCACCCACATACATAAAGCAAGTTCATAATGACTTGCAGAGGCTTAGACTCCGACAGAGTAATAGTGGGAGATTTTAACACCTCATTGTCAATATTAGACAGATCAATGAGACAGAAGATTAACAAGGATAACCAGGATTTGAACTCAGACCTAGACCAAACACACATAATAGAAATTTACAGAACTCTCCACCCCAAATCCATAGAATATACATTCTTCTCAGCACCACATCACACCTACTCTAAATTTGACCACATAATTGGGAGTAAATCACTCCTCAGCAAATGCAAAAGAATGGAAATCATAACAAACAGTCTTTGAGACCACAATGCAATCAAGTTAGAACTCAGAATTCAGAAAGTAACTCAGAACCACACAGCTTCATGGAAACTGAACAACTGGCTCTTGATGTTGACTGGATAAACAATGAAATGAAGGCAGAAATAAAGATGTTCTTCAAAACCAATGAGAACGAAGACACAACATACCAGAATCTCTGGGACACATTTAAAGCAGTCTCTAGAGGAAAATATATAGCAATAAATGCCCACATGAGAAGCAAGGAGAGATCTAAAATTGACACCCTATCGTCAAAATTGAAAGAGCTAGAGAAGCAAGATCAAAAAACTCAAAAGCTAGCAGAAGACAAGAAATAACTAAGATCAGAGCAGAACTGAAGGAGATAGAGACACAAAAAAACCTTCAAAAAATCAACAAATCCAGGAGCTGGTTTTTCGAAATGATCAACAAAATAGACAGACTACTAGCCAGATTAATAAAAAAGAAAAGAGAGATAACCAAATTGACACAATATAAAATGATAAAGGGGATATCATCACAGGTTCCACAGAAATACAAACCATCATCAGAGATTATTACAAACAACTCTATACACGTAAACTAGTTAACCTGGAAGAAGTGGATAAGTTCCTGAACACTTGCCTCCTCCTAAGCCTAAACCAGGAAGAAGTTGAAACCCTGAATAGACCAATAAAAAGGTCTGAAGTTCAGGCAGCAATTAATAGCCTACCAACCACAAAAAGCACAGGTCCAGATGGGTTCACAGCCAAATTCTACCAGACATGCAAAGAGGAGCTGGTACCATTCCTTCTGAAACTATTCCAAACAATCCAAAAAGAGGGAATCCTTCACAAATCATTTTATGAGACCAACATCCTCCTGATACCAAAACCCAGCAAAGACTCAGCAAGAAAAGAAAACACAGGTCAATATCCATGATAAACATAGATGCAAAAATCTTCAATAAAATACTGTCAAAGTGATTGCAGCAGCACATCAAAAAGCTTATCCACCATGATCAAGTAGGCTTCATCCTGGGGATGCAAGACTAGTTCAACATACGCAAGTCTATAAACGTAGTTCACCACATAAACAGAACCAAAGACAAAAACCACGTAATTATCTCAATTGATGCAGAGAAGGCCTTTGACAAAATTCAACAGCCCTTTATGCTAAAAACCTTCAATAAACTAGGTATTGATGGAATGTATCTCAAAATAATAAAAGCTATTATGACAAACCAACAGCCAATATCATACTGAATGGGCAAAAACTGGAAGGATTCCCTTTGAAATCTGGCACTAGAGAAGGATGCCCTCTCTCACCACTCCTATTCAACATAGTATTGGAAGTTATAGCCAGGACAATCAGGCAAGATAAAGAAATAAAGGGTATTCAAATAGGAAAGGAGGAAGTCAAATTCTCTCTATTTGCAAACAACATGATTGTAGATTTAGAAGACCCCATTGTCTCAGCCCCAAATCTCCTGAATCTGATAAGCAACTTCAGCAAAGTCTCAGGATACAAAATCAATGTGCAAAAATCACATGCATTCCTATACACCAATAACATACTTAAAGAGAGCCAAATCAAGAACAAACTTCCATTCACAGTTGCCACAAAGAGAATAAAATACCTAGGAATACAACTAACGAGGAACATAAAGGACCTCTTCAAGGAGAACTACAAGCCACTGTTTAACGAAATAAGAGAGGACACAAACAAATGGAGAAACATTCCATGTTCATGGTTAGGAAGAATCAATATTGTGCAAATGGCCAGACAGCCCAAAGTAATTTACAGATTCAATGCTATCCCCATCAAGCTACCAATGACCTTCTTCACAGACCTGGAAAAACCCACCTTAAACTTCATATGGAACCAAAAGAGAGCCTGCATAGCCAAGTCAATTCTAAGCAAAAAGAACAAAGCGGGAGGCATCACACTACCTGGCTTCAAACTATACTACAAGGCTACACTAATCAAAATAGTGTGTTACTCGTACCAAAACAGAGATATAGACCAATGGAGCAGAACAGAGGCCTCGGAGACAACACCACACATCTACAACCATCTGATCTTTGACAAACCAGACAAAAACAAGCAATGGGGAAAGGATTCCCTGTTCAATAAATGTTGTTGGGAAAGCTGGCTAGTCATGTACAGAAAGCAGAAAGTGGACCCCTTCCTGACATGTTACAGTAAAATTAACTCCAGATGGATTAAAGACTTAAACATAAGACCTAACACCATAAAAAACCTAGAAGAAAATATAGGCAAAACTATTCAGGACATAGGCATAGGCAAGGACTTCATGACCAGAACACCAAAAGCATTGGCAACAAAAGCCAAAATAGGCAAATGGGACCTAATCAAACTCCACAGATTCTGCACAGCAAAAGAAACAGCCATTAGAGCAAATCGGCAACCAACAAAATGGGAAAAAATGTTTGCAATCTACCCATCTGACAAAAGGCTAATAATATCCAGAATCTGCAAAGGACTAAAACAGATTTATAGGAATAAAACAAGCAAGGCCATTCAAAAGTGGATGAAGGATATGAACAGACACTTTACAAAAGAAGACATACATGAGGCAAATAAACATATGAAAAAATGCTCATCTTCACTGGTCATTAGAGAAATGCACATCAAAACAACATTGAGATACCATCTCATACCATTTAGAATGGTGATCATCAAAAAAATCTGGAGACAACAGATGCTGGAGAGGATGTGGAATAATAGGAACACTTTTACACTATTGGTGGGAGTGTAAATTAGTTCAACCATTGTGGAAGACAGTGTGGCGGTTCCTCAAGGACCTAGAAATAGAAATTCCATTTGATCCAGCAATCCTATTACTGGGTATATATCCAAAAGATTATAAATCATTCTACTATTAGGACGCATGCTCACGAATGTAAATTGCAGCGCTGTTTACAATAGCAAAGACCTGGCACCAACCCAAGTACCTATCAATGACAGACTGGACAGAGAAAATGTGGCACATATACACCATGGTATACTATGCAGCCATAAAAAACGATGAGTTTGTGTCCTTTGTAGGGACATGGATGAACCTGGAAACGACCATTCTCAGCAAACTGACACAAGAACAGGAAATCAAACACCACATGTTCTCACTCATAGGTGGGTGTTGAACAATGAGAACACATGAACACAGGGAGGGGAGCACTACACACTGGGGTCTGTTGGGGGGAAATAGGGGAGGGAAAGTGGAGGGTGGGGAGTTGGGGAGAGATAGCATGGGGAGAAATGCCAGATATCGGTGATGGGGAGGAAAGTAGCAAATCACACTGCCGTGTGTGTACCTATGCAAGAATAGTGCATGTACCCCAAAACCTAAAATGCAATAAATTAATGAAGTTCCATTGACCACTTTTTCCCATATATATGGGTGACAATTTCCTGGGATTTTTTTTTTTTTTTTTGGAGGGGGCATGTGTTATAATGTTTTATTGAAAATTTACATTTAGCTAATATTGTTTGGCATATTTGGATTCTAATTTCTTTAACCATCCCCAGGTCTCTCTGATGTTCCTTGTTTATGTATTAACCTGGCTGGATTATGGCATTGAAGAATAAGTAACTCTCTGATTTCACTTCTTAGAAGATACATCTTGGATATACTCAAAGTCAACCTGGCATGACAGTGGTTTTAATCAGGATCAGCTTTGACTATCTCTTCCCTGATTTTTATGTTTAGCCCTGTGGCTTTATTGGTGTCACACAGATGATAGTCTCCAATAATGTAAATACAGTAACAGTTTTAGATCCATTAGCCACTCTTTTTAAATTTTTTTTTTTAATTTTACTTTAAGTTCTGGGATACATGTGCAGAATGTGCAGGTTTGTTACATAGGTATACATGTGTCATGGTGGTTTCCTACACCAATTAAACTGTCATCTAAGTTTTAAGGCCTGTATACATTAGGTATTTGTCCTAGTACTCTCCGAACCCTTGCCCCTCACCTGCCAACAGGCCTTGGTGGGTGATGTTCTCCTACCTGTATCTATGTGTTCTCATTGTTCAGCTGTCACTTATGAGTGAGAACGTGGTGTTTGGTTTTCTGTTCCTGTGTTAGCTTGCTGAGAATGATGGCTTCCAGCTTCATCCATGGCCCTGCAAGGAACATGATATCATTCTTATTTATGGCTGCATAGTATTCCATGGTGTAGATAAGCCACATTTTCTTTATCAAGTCCATTATTTATGGTCATTTGGATTGGTTCCAAGTCTTTGCTATTATAAATAGTGCTGCAATAAACATACATGTGCATCCTATTCTTTATAATAGAGTGATTTATAATTCTTTGGATATATACCCAGTAATGGGATTGCTGGGTCAAATGGTATTTCTGGTTCTAGATATCTGAGGAATCACCACACTATCTTCAATCTTTTAAGACGTAATACTCAAAGAACATCAAGGAGATTTGACTAAAATTAAAAACAAAAACAAATAATATTAATTGGGCATGCTAAATGGGAACAAGTAAGATTGTTCAAGCCCACACTCTATAGAATTGAAGCTGTAATATTGGTAGGAACAAATTCTTGGTGCTAGATCCTATGTGGAGTCTAAACTGGGGCTCATGGAAAAAGCCTGTGAGTGCCTCCCAGCAATGACTACTGGGACTTTGTAGTAAAAAATATCCTGTCGAGGTGCAATTATCAGCTTTCTATTGGATAGTAATTGAAACTACTGCAAAGAATAAAGGACAAAATAATCTAGAAACTTGAAATACCCATGTTATCATGCTGATGTAAGAGAAACATACTAGTGGGGATAGCAGTGCCCAGAAAATTTTCATAATAAAAATGGGAAGTGGTTTATAGGGGACCATGCTGTGTGGGAAATTACAAGAAGGAGATACTTACAAGCAGGGAGGCTCCTTTCCCTAGGGCTGACTCTGGGACTGTATGAGGAGCTACTGGATTCTATTATCACTTGGACAGTTTCCTGTAAACAAACCAACAAAGAGCTGATTAACTTGTGGATGGCAGTTCCAAAATGAATGACAATATCTTGTTTGGAAGGCCACCACGAAGATTAAAGAACATAAAAACAAATTATCACAGTGGGCTACATTATATGCTGCTTTTTCTGACAGTGATAGAAGAACTGAACAGTAGTAAGAGCCCTTATCTTTGGGTTTTTTTGATTTAGAGCCAATCACCTGGCCATACAATCAGGCAAAACAACAATAGAAACCTTGCCTAGAAAAGGGCTCCTCATTTGAGGTAAAGCCCTTTGTAAATTATTATGGAAATTTAAGTAGGGAGTGCATTAAAGTACGACACGTCAATCAATGCCCATTGGAAGAACTCTCTTCCAAATTGAAAAGGTGGTTGGAATTGACAAGTAGACGCTCTCATGTGCTTGCACAGGGTAGCCACCTGGGTCTGTGAGTGAATAGGCATGTGACACTGCAGCAATGCCAAGGAGGGCTAGATTTAGACATGTTCCACATGAACCCTCTGACGAAAAAAATGCCAATAAGAACTGTCTGCCAGCAACAGACAGGGACTGCAAATGGCTATAGGGAAGATTCCCTGGAAAGGCTTTGAACATAGCTCGCAAGTGAGACCCATGCTGACAGCCTTGTAGGGCTACAAATGGGTCTTCATAGAAATAAACACTGACTCTGCACTGGATTTGCTTACTTTGTAACATATCCCAATGCTCAGAGTGCTATACAAGAACCAGAATAGAAGATACAGCTGACTTATCTCTTCTGAGCAAGGAGCACACTTTATAGCCCGTAATGTTCAACAATGAGCAGAGAGAAATTTTCCTCAAAGTAATAGTTTAACAAAAAATTGAATGAACAAATAAAACATTGGTTATCTAAAACCAGGGGAGATACAAGCATGAAGGGCTCACTTAACACACCTTCGTGAGTGTGTTCTCACACTCAACAGGTGTAGGCTGAAGGGAGCGATCTCACTAAATAAGTTCCTCTCCTTTTCTGGTAAATATAAGGAAGAGATGGTGAAAAAGGATTGCTGGTATGACTATGCAGTTTTTGCCAGGGAGGGAAGACACTGGTTTAATGACTGTACATTTTTTTCTTTCTCATCCACATCCCCTAAACTTTTTTTTTCCCTGTTTGATGTAGTGGTCTCAGTACTACAATTACAAATGTTGGAAGCAGGTATGATTTCTAAGCGAAAAATTCTAAGTACATTTTTCAATAGTAAATCTGGCTAAACAGCCCACTGTTTCTTCACCTACGTAACTTTGCACTATTTGAATAAGAATGGAATGAGAGGGAGGTACTTCCTAGACTAATATTACTGCTGGCAATTTAGACTCCCTGTACATTCCTGAATGTAATGTCCCTTCCAATGGTGGACAATTTGAGTTCTAAAAGAAGAGAGGAGGAATAGTAGCCGAGGATAAAAGAATAAATAAATGGGTTATGTAAAGAGGGAAATCCAATATTACATTAATATCTCTAAAGAGACTCAGAGCAAAAGATGATGTCATCTTTGAGTTCAGTTATACCGGACGCCTGAAAGGGTAAACTGTAAGTTTGCTGAGACAACTCCTGCCTTTGGCTTTACAATGGGTTTCAGTTTGTTTAGGCTGCTGTAAACCATGTTAAACTGGGTGATTTACAAACAGGAATTTATTTCTTACAGTTCTGGAAGCTGGAAAATCTAAATTAGGGTGCCAGTGGATTTGGAGTGGTGAGGACTTGCTCTTTACTTCATAGATGGTACCTTCCTGCTGCATCCTCATATTGGGGAAGGGGCAAACAGGCTCCTTCAGGCCTAACTTAGAAGGATACTAATCACATTTGTGAGGGCTTCACCCTCATGACCTAATCACCTCCTAAAGTTGTACCCTCAATATAATTGCATTGGTGATTAGATTTCAATATAGGAATTTTGCAGGGATACAAACATTCAGGCCATAGCAAAACATTACAGCCTCTCTAATAGAAGCCTATAAACTTGGGTAACCTCACCTTGGAGACATTTTATATGACATGTTGATGGACTGGACTAATTACTAAAAATAACTAAATGGAATATTTTATGATGTTTATGGCCATTTTCCTATAAGGGATTTGTGGCCAGAAACCAGGAATGGAGTGTGTCATAGTAAACATATATGTGATCTCTAGTCTCATTTCCTGACACATGGCGCTGAACATTTATGGAATCTCCAAAGTGATAAAGACTTTTTTGTACTCAAAGAAAATTACTGGTGGCTGAGAGCTTCTGGATTACCTTAGGATGGAGGCAGGTTTCCAGGGGCACCAACCATGTGATTAAAGGACTGAAACTTTTAGCCCTATCCCACTGCCTCCAGGAAGGGGAAAGGGACCAATAAGTAAAGTTGATCACCAATGGCCAATAATTTATCAGTCATGCCTATGTAATACAGCCTCCATAGAAACACAAAAGGGTGGGATTTGGAAAGTTGCTAGATTGGGGAAATTTTGGGGGGACTGGGAGTTTGATAGACCTGGAGAAGGCATGGAAGCTCTGTTCCTCTTTCCCCTACCTTGCCTTATGCATCTCTTCCATCTCACTGTTCCTAAGTTATATCCTTTTATAATAAATATAATTTTTACAAAAGCAGATAAACCAATCTGTTACTGAACAATGTAAATTATGTTAAAAGACAAGCAATACAATATATAAGATAAGCAATACATAAGAAAAAAAGTATTGATACCCAACATTTAAATATATCATCTTTTCATCAGAAACAGACAGAAAACCCACCACAAAAAGAAAATGGCCAACATACACAAAGCAAATCACAAAAAAAGTGTCAGTGGCAATAACCGTGTAGAAAGGCACTTAACCTCACTAGTGAACAGAGATATTTATATTAAAATGTCAAAATGCAATCATATTTTGTGCTCAGATGGACTCTGAAATAAAAAGTTTTAAATAGTGCAGTGAGCCTACCTATTAACCAGCTTTTCTGGCTCCTCACGTGCCTTGATATAAATTTCTTGGTGTCACCTCATTTCATTTCAGAAGAGGGAGGATCTATTTTGCTCTTCTTTTAGACATTCTGTTTCTGACTATACAGAAATAATGAGAAGACATTTATTTGCCTGGAATACACTGGGATATGTTTTATTTTTATAACAACAACATCAACAACAAAATCTTTTCTTTTTACCAAATAATAGCATTTTATGTGCATCTGACCTAAAAGAGTAAATTTGGCTATAAAATAACAGGTGTCAATACCATTGACAGTTAATGGGAGATCTTTAAATTTATATCATCTCTCAACCACACCTTTCACATATGAGAAGCCTGTATTTTCAGAATGGTGACAATAATCATGGAATGGCCATAGTAAATGGAATATATTGCAGGTTGATCTATAAAGTCCTTATCTCAGTGCCTGGTAGAGAGAATGGTTGTAAACATTAATAGGGATAATTCTATGGCATTGAAAGCATTATTATACTTATTGAATGCTTTATACATTTTTCATTTTACAGATAAAATGACATGGTAAAAAAAATAACTCACTCATTCCAATACCAGGTAAGTAATATGAAGGCCAGGCATGGTGACTTATGCCTGTAATTCCAGTACTTTGGGAGGCCAAGGCAGGCAGATCACTTGAGATTAGCAGTTTGAGACAAGCTTGGCCAACATAGTGAAATCCCATCTCTACTAAAAAAAAAAAAAATACAAAAATTAATTGAGCATGGTGGTGTGCACCTGTAAATCTCAGCTACTCAGGAGGCTGAGGCAGAAGAATCACTTGAACCTGAGGCAGAGGTTGCAGTGAGCAGAGATCGCACCATTGCACTCCAGCCTGGGTGACAAAGCAAGACTCAGTCTTAAAGAAAAAGAAAAAAAAGGCAAGGCGTAGTGGCCCACACCTGTAATCTCAGCACTTTGGGAGGCTGAGGTGGGCAGATCACTTACGGTCAGGAGTTTAAAACCAGCAAGACCAACATGGTGAAAACCCATCTCAACTAAAACTACAAAAATTAGCCAGATGTCTTGGCTTGTGCCTGTAGTCCCAGCTACTCAGGAGGCTGAGGCAGGAGAATCAATTGAACCTGGGAGGCAGAGGTTGCAGTGAGCTGAGATTGTACCACTGCACTCCAGCCTGGGTGACAAAGAGAGACTCTGTCTCAATAATAATAATAATTTGAACTTGAATTCAAGGATCCCCAGTATGAGGTCCAGGCAGTGCTCTTGCCTTTACACCAAGATGCCTCTCTAGCTGTATGGTTTTGTTCAAGATTAGGGAGCTTACCTTTCTTGAAAAGGTAATCATACAATGTAAGCTAAAGTCTTTTAGTCATTGTGTGAACACAGGCTATGGACATGGTGTTTATAAAAATGCCTTTTTATTCATCCTTTGTAAGTTATTGGCTTCTGCTCCTCCAGGGGATAATAATTATTTTTAAGTGACTCTCATACTACTTATTAATACACTTTATATTACACGTTACATATATAAAGTGTATTACACTTAATATACGTTTTACATATAAAAATATATATAAAGAGTATATGTAAATATATATACACTTAATATACATATTTTACATATATAAAGATTATAAGTATATATATTTTTTCCACTTTATATCGTTTCCACTTTATATATATTTTATATATATACACACACATATACATACACATAAAGTATATGTAAATATAAAAGTATATATATAAAGTGTATATAAACTGGAAACTAAAGTATAAAGCATATATAAAGGATACAGATACATATATACATGTATACATATATCAAGTGTATTATATAAATATGAGTCACTTAAAAATATGAATATGTCATTTTATTGTATTTATTTATTGATGTTATTTACATAAGTATGTATATATGAAGTTCTCAAGATACAGTGTGTCACATTCATTTCTAGTAATTAGCATAATAGGTTTTCAATTGTTTTGATAGGTTAAGTGACTGATATTGCTTACCTCAATCTATATTTACTCACTTATCCATCCAATAAACAATGATAAATGCCTGGAGATATCCCTGGAGTTGGAGTGTAGAGGACTCCACTTCACTGCAAGCTCAGAAAAGCAGGCACCCAGTAATGGCGCAGACAGACCACTTATAGTTGCCAAGCTGGTCCTGGATGAAAGTCTCATTATTCAGAAAAAACTGTGTCTGCAAGAACTGTCTTCTCAGTGTACATCTGAAACAGGGGAGAGCAAAATTTCAGTGCCTACTGCTGGGATGTTTTCCACAGTCACCATGCAATTTTGGCTGTGGAGGCTTCTACCCCACTCCAGAGCAAGCTCTCCAGATTGGAATATTTGAAGATTGACAGAAGTCAAGGTTATGTCCAGACACCTGAGATGGAGTTGCTGGGGAAGGAGAAAGAAAGACTTTCATCTGTAAAGGGAAGATGCAGTATGTCAATGCTTTCAAAAGGCTAAGAACAGAGAATAAGAGAAAGATCCCCTGGATTGGTCATGTGGAGATCTTAGTGTCATGAAGTTAGTATGATGAGTGCTGTGAGGAAATAAAGTAAAATGATCGAGAGACATATTTATTTGGTTTCTTTTGTGCTTTTTTTGATTATTTTTATATTTTGTAGTTGAGTAGTTATATACCTGAACTTGTTTTAATTTCAACTTTAACCTCAAAATTCCTGTCACACACACACACACACACATTGATGGGAGCTATTTAAAAGTACGTAAAAGCAACCAGAACAAGAGCATTCTGCAGGACCCTAAAATAAAGACTCCATTCTATTCAGAAGATAATCTCTATAAAAATGGGTGGGGTAGCCAGCGCCGTGGCTCATGCCTGTAATCCCACCACTTTGGGAGGCCAAGGTGGGCAGATCATGAGGTCAAGAGATCGAGACCATCCTGGCCAACGTGGTGAAACCCCATCTCTACTAAAAATACAAAATTTAGCCGGGCATAGTGGCATGCGCCTGTGGTCCCAGCTACTTGGGAGGCTGAGGCGGAAGAATCGCTTGCACCCAGGAGGTGGAGGTTACAGTGAGCCGAGATTGTACCACTGCACTCCAGCCTGGTGACAGAGCAAGACTCTGTCTCAAAANAAAAAAAAAAAAAAAAAAAAAAGGGTGGGGCTAATAGAATCAACCCAGATGCCCATCAGTGTAAAAATTTGGTACATATACACCATGGAATACTATGCAGCCATAAAAAGAAACAAGATCATATCCTTTGCAAGAATATGGACAGAGCTGGAAGCTGTTATTCTCAGCAAACTAACAAACACAGGAACAGAAAACCAAACACTGCATGTTCTCACTTATAAGTTGGAGCTGAACAATGAGAGCGCATAGCAGGGAACAACATACACTGAGGCCTGGGGGATTGGGTCGGGGGAGGGAGAGCATCAGGAAGAACAGCTAATGGATGTTGGCTTAATACCTAGGTGATGGGATGGGATGATCTGTGCAGCAAACCATTGTGGCATAGTATCTATGTAACAAACCTGCACATCCTGCACATGTACCCCTCAACTTAAAAGTTGAAAAAAAAAAAAAAAAAAAAAACAGGTGGGTATAAATGAAAAAAATGCTAACAATTAAATCATTAAATATATATGTATTCAACAAACATTCAGAATATGCCCAGTTTTGTGTGACATAACACAGAAGTTAGAACACAGTTCCTATTTTTGAAAGAAATGAAAGAGGATATGCACAAAATAGATCCGAGAATGAGGAACCTCTCTCTTCTTATAGTTCTTAGCCATCAGGTAGAATTGAAGCCATCAGGTTACAGTTGGTAGATATTCTGCAGTGTAACAATGAAAAGTTTTTCTGAAAGAAATTTAAATGGAGCTTGAAAATTGGAGAGATTACAGAAAGTGAGCAGGAAGAACTATTAATGTGGATAAAGTTACAGATATAGCCAAAAATTTTAGCTATTCGACCTTCATATTTGAATGATGAAATACAATTATGCATTTAAAATTTCCTCAATCTTGATATTCTGATGAAAAAACCATTATTCCATGACTATCATTCTAAAACAATTCGAATATATACAATAACCCTAATGTAAACATTTTCTTTTAAAAACTATACATGTGTAACAGTATTTTCATGTATATATTTGATATATCGTGAAAGGTATACCACGTAAATTATTTTCTTGTCTTGCCTGTTTCTTTCACTTCATCCTCACTCTTTGAATTTACTAAGGAGTTTATTTCTGCTAATATGCACTAAATATTTCTTATAAGGCTTTATTTTAAATTTTCTTCATACTATACACTGAACATATATTAGAGTCCTGATTTGAGCCAAGTTTTAAAATAACTGAATATGATGTGGCTGAATTAGGATAAATCACCTTTAAATGTCAAGTGCTATATCTGAATTAATAATGTATTTTCATTTGTGTCATGGTGGCATGCTTTTCTCTTTTTGCTCTTGATAATTTAAAGTCAATTAGGTTTTTTAGCATTGATTTATGAGGACATTAATATATCTACTTCTAAAATAAACTTGCTTTTCAAAATCTTGTAGAAAAATAATAATTTATGCTCAGGTTCCTTTACATAATTTATTTAGCTGAAAACTTACCAACTAAAAAGTAATTATTTATATTAGATGTCAACCACCCAAATGGGAAAAAAATGTCACACATTGCAATGAAATTGACTCTGAGTAGAATTGTCTTGTGAATTGTTGAAGCCTTGACAAGAACTGTATAAAATATAGAAATGTTTTTTGCATTGGTCTCATACAATGTAAGGCCAAGGCCTTCTTGTCTAATATTTCCACATTTCTTTTAAATGACAACACTGAGATAAACAAGATATTTTATAATTCTTAGAATATAAAATTTAGAAAGATACTGAAGTAAAAATTATTGAGTTACCAATAACTAATCATTAAGTAAACACTTAGAATATTGTACTAATTTAGATAAAAATAGTGTCATATTTCAAATTAGACCTACTGTGGAGTTTCATAACATCAAAATGAATAGTAGAAACATGACATTATTTTTCCTTTCTAATTTCTGTTGCTCCAAGCTGAGTAAAAAAAAATCACTAAAAAAGTACTACACACTGCAAAGTCTCTCATATTTCAGGATTTCCATATATAATTACCAGACATAGATCTTTCCCAGAAATCTTTGCTAATGAAGCTTACAACAAACAAACTAAAAACAGACTCTAATTGTATAATTGTATATAATTTTCTTTTTTTAAAAAAAAAATATGTTTTGTGGAGGCTTGGGAAACTTAGAGATAGCAAACCCATTCCTTTATTTCTGCTTCCCCATAATCCTAAACTCATGCTTAGGCTGATTCATTGTAAGATCCTGAAAAGCATTTCCCATACCAGGGGTTCCCCATTTTAAATAAAATTAACACATTCTTTCCACACATAATATGCATCCTATAGCCGGTTTTAAAATGCTGACTGACAGAGTAAACAACGTTGTGGTGATTGATTAGGCACATCTCAATGTTTATTTAAAAGTAATTGGAAAGAATCAGAAACTATTAATTCTATCTCTAGCCCCAACTTGATAACAGATATAGCTCTCAAAATAATTGCATTTTTTACTTATAAGCCTCTTTCATAAATTCTGCTCACTATCTATAAATAAAATTCAAAGAGGGAGCCTAGTAAGGACAAGGTAATAAGTCCTTTCACAGATGAAAGAAGACATGTGTCGATTTAAATCATGTAATATAGATGGCAAATATAGACAGGCATAATCTGTAATATAAGTCAATTTACAGTGTTTTTCTTTTTTTTCTTTTTAACAAATAATGTGCCATCTAGAGTGGTTGAAATATCATCTGTTAAATGAAAATATCAATTTCTTTCCCACTGTACTGGTTGTAAATTGCCTACACATAACATAGTCACATGTTGACTTCAGAATCTTTTTACTATGTGGTATTTTCTACTATTTCCAGTGAAGGAAAGTCATTTATTCAAATGCTTTCTCATACCATTATGAATCCAGAAACCTAAATTATGCTTAAATTATTTATCCAAATAGAAAAGAAAAAATGCCCAATGTTGCTTTAAAATGTTTGCTCATAGAAGCCAGGAAATACAAGTTTTGTTTTTTTTCATTTTGGAATCAACCTAACATTAAATGCAACGCATTAAATTAGGAAGTTCAGTTAGTTTATTTTACTTTTAAAAAATATTTTTAAAGATTAGTACATGAATCTCCTCTGCATCTAGGAACAGTAGAATTATACATTTAAGGCTGGGTGCTGTGGCTTACACCTGTAATCCCAGCACTTTGGGAGTCTGAGACAGGCAGATCATCTGTGATCAGGAGTTCGAGACCAGCCTGGCCAACATGATGAAACCCAATCTCTGTTAAAAAATATAAGAATTAGCTGGGCATGGTGGCATGCTGCTTTAGTCTCAGTACTTGGGAGGCTGAGGCAAGAGAATCGCTTAAACCCGGGAGGCAGAG
The DNA here is from genome assembly GCF_001604975.1 of Cebus imitator. Taxonomy (NCBI): domain Eukaryota; kingdom Metazoa; phylum Chordata; class Mammalia; order Primates; family Cebidae; genus Cebus; species Cebus imitator. The sequence goes on along the minus strand of NW_016107466.1, from coordinate 4,915,768 downwards.
GTTGCAGTGAGCCAAGATTACACCACTGCATTCCCGCCTGGGCAACAGAGTGAGACTCTGTCTCAAAAACAAACAAGCAAACAAACAACCAGAATTATACATTTAAGTAATGTCATAAAATATTTCATAAGAAAAGCTGATTGTTAGTAAGAAGACAAATTGCTGAACAAGAACCTTAACATTTAAAATTTGGACTCTACAACTCCCAAGTGTTATATTTTAATAAACCACAAGTTTAAAACTCTTGTAAGCATATTTATTTTTGAAAGATGTTGAAACAATTGTATTCATAATCTCAATAAGAAAATGAGGGGGAAAAAGGTGATTTCGTAATGGTAATGCTCATGCACATATTTTCAAATAGATAATAATCACTTAAATGATGAGATTAAATGCAAACTCCATTTGAAAAAGTGTGTTCCATTTGGTTTGCTAAAACAATAGAATAATTATTCTTCAAGTTTGCTAAAAAAGGTCACTAGTCTTGCTAAAAATAAAAAGTGTTCTTGCAGTTTCCTTTCAATTGTTTCATCTTTCCTAATTAAGGCACATTATACATAATTGAGGTTTCAGGTTAAACTATGAGTGGATTGTTTTCTTACCTGCCACCTCTTAAATGTCCTCAATCAATCTCCTATTTTTCATAGACTGCTATATATATATAAATATATATATATAAATATATATATAAATATATATATATAAATATATATAAATATATATAAAAATATATATAAATATATATATAAATATATATAAATATATATATATATAGTTGCAAAAGTAAAAAAATAAATACATAAAATTTTATTTTTGCAATAACAGATTCTTTCAGGGTTTGAAGTAGGAATCCTGTCAGAAGCAAGTTGAAAGCAACAGCAATGATAGCACTCATAGTCTCCTATAGTAGCCACAGTTCAGACTTCTCCTCTATGCAAATAAAAAATGAAAATTAAAAAATGAAAAAATAGGCTGGGTGTGATGACTCACACCTGTAATCCCAGCACTTTGGGAGTTCGAGACAGGCAGATCATCTGTGGTCAGGAGTTTGAGACCAGCCTGGCCAACATAACGAAACCCTATTTCTAATAAAAACACAAAAATTAACTGGGAGTGGTGGTGAGCACCTATAATCCCAGCTACTTGGGAGGCTGAGGCAGAATTGTTGCTTGAACCTGGGAGGCGGAGGTTGTACTGATCTGAAATTGTGCCATTGCACTCCATCCTGGGCAACAAGAACAAAACTCCGTCTCAAAAAATGTATATAAAAACAAATAATTTTAAAAAGGAAAAAACTCCCCTTTAACAGTGAAAAAAACTCACTTTCCCTTCTTATTTTCCCCTCTCCCCTTTGAGAAGAGTTAAGCCTACCAACTTTCTACCTCTCCACTTGAAGTAATCGATACCAGGAGTTCCCAGATATAGGGGAATTATCTTAGTAAATATGGTATGTTATGACTAGGGGCTGGGGGGTCTCTCTTAGAAGCTACATATTCATTCCTTAACAGTTTTGGATCAACCTATTTTAGATTTTCTTATATTATTTACTGCTCTACTTTTGTCCTAACAGCATGAACATGCTCAATTTGACACTAGGCTTTTTCTTTTTTTCTTTTTTGGTTTGTTTTGGAAACATTAATGAACTTCTCTGGATAACTATAGATTTGAAAATGACTAAGAGCCCAAGTCATGGTCTGTTGTTATCTGGGTTTATCTACCAGAAAAAGCAAAGAGTGTGAAATGAGGACACCCCCACATAATCTCCCAACCCACAGAGTCCTTCACATGCATTTAATTCAAACTTGATTGAAAAACTTAGGGTAGCATTCATTTAACTAAGGGGAAGATTTAAGTAGGGCATTTGGGGTAATATCTTGTAAAAGATGCTGCTTTAAAATAATTGCTGGCTTCTCAATGGTGACAAAATGGCCTAGTATTGTCACCTGAGGGGAAACGATGACATCATCCTGGCAAAGAGGTCAAAAAGATGATTGCGCTACATAAAATTACAGGTGGTGACATCTAGTAATATACACGAGCATGGCGACACATGAGATGAAGAGAATCTCCCTCATGACTCTAAATGAACTTTGATTCTTTTACAGTTTTGTGACTATGGCTAATGCATGGGTCCTGGAGTCAAGCTACCTGAGTTTTATTTGAATATATGATATATAACCTCCATGTTTCAACTTTCTTCTTTTATGTAATGAGTATTATACCAACATGAAAGGGCCAATGTGAGAATTCACATTGTAATCCCATGATGTAACTTACTATTACCAGAACATAGTTTAGTGTACAATAAACTCTACATATTAATGATAATAACCATGACTATAACAATTACACTGTCTACTATCTAAATTCAACATTCAGGCACATAGTTTGAAAAGAAACAAAACACAACAAATTAGACATATTTTTCCTGAGTACAAAAGTATTTGTAGATGAAGCTAATCAAAACTGAAGGACATCTATGTGACTGAATTGGAATCGAATCTAATAAAGAATCCTTGAAGTTATGACTATTTGGGATTTTATTATCAGAAGATATTTACTCTGTCTACATCAAAAAAACTTTGGGACATTTGTTTTCTTCATTTGCCTATAATTTGAAAATAAAGGGACATGAAATAATTAAAAATTTTTGGAGAGGGTTCTATTCAACATGGAGTAATATAGTTATTGAAATAAGTATTGAAAATAGTAAATGAATATTGAAAAATAATGGTCAATAAATATTGAAAAAGATCTCTATGATATTTTTAATTTACTATAGATTTTGAAGATCTTTTTATTCAGTTTATTCATAGGTAGTACATTATGTGTAAAATTTCATACTATGGATATAGACTAGAATTTACTTAATCATGAACCTACTGTCAGGCATTTGTGCACTTTTTCCTATTTAATAATAGAAAAATGTTAGAACAATTTTGCAGTGCCCATCCATGTACATAAGTCTGAGCACACATAGAACTATTCCTCTTTAGATTTGAAAAATAAATTTTTGAATTCAAACATGTACTTTTTAAAAACATTGTTATTGCCAAGCAGCTCTCCACAAAGGATCCTAATCTATGCCAGATGGGGACAGTTTTCTCTCAGGTTCACATTTCCTCTTTTATAGGCTCCCTTCTGTATCAAAGGAGTCAAGTGTCTGCAAAGTATGTTAGATGACTAGAAAACAGACGGCAGAGGATAGAACAGAAGGAAGAAAGGCTAGAACTTGTAGGCTTCTGAATGGGGGCAGTAGCAACTCTGTGATATTTGTATTAATAGTCTCCCTCTTCTTTTTTGTTTCTTCAGCTATTCCAACTTTTCATGCTTTTGTTCTTTCAGTCTTTCCAGAAGCTTTGTAAGAAGAGGCTACTTTCATAAATGTAGATGAGATAAGTACAGTTGATCCTGAACAGCTTAATTTGAACTGTGTGGGTTCACTGTACATATATTTTTTCAATAAATATACTCAAAACGTTTTTGGAAATTTTAACCATTTAAACCAGGACAAGCAGGCAAGAGAAAGAAATAAAGCATATTCAAATAGGAAGGGAAGAAAAATTGTCTCTGTTTGTAGATGACATGAATATATATTTAGAAAGCTTCATTGTGTCAGCCCAAAATCTCCTTAAGCTAATAAGCAACTTCAGCAAAATCTTCAAGATACAAAATCAATATGCAAAAATCACAAGCACTCCTATAAACCAATAATAGACAGAGAGCCAAATCATGAATGAACTCCCATTCACAACTGCTACAAAGAGAATAAGACACCTAGGAATACTTACAAGGGATTTGAAGGTCCTCTTCAAGGAGAACCACAAACCACTGCTCAAGGAAATAAGAGAGAACACAAACAAATGAAAAAAATTCCTTGCTCATGGATAGGAAGAATTAATATCATGAAAATGGCCATACTTCCCAAAGGAATTTATAGAGTCAATGCTATCCCCATCAAGATACCATTGACTTTCTTCACAGAATTAGAAAAAACTATTTTAAGTATCATGTAAAACCAAAAAAAGAGCCTGTATAGCCAAGACAATCCTAAGTGAAAAGAGCAAAGCTGGAGGTATCACGCTACCTGACTTCTAACTATACTACAAGGCTATAGCACCAAAACAGCATGATATTGGTACCGTGGTTTATATGCCTGGTACCATTGGTTTATATATCTGTTGCCAGATCTATAAACCAATGGAACAGAACAGAGTCCTCAGAAATAATGCCACAAATTTACAATCATCTGATATTTGACAAACGTGAGAAAAGCAATGGAGAAAGGATTCCCTACTTAATAAATGGTGTTGGGAAAACTGGCTAGCTATGTGCAGAAAACTGAAACTGTACCGTTTTTTACACTTTACACAAAAAATTAACTCGAGATGGATTAAATACTTAAATGTAAGACCTAAAACCGTAAAAACTCTAGAAGAAAACCTAGGCAGTACCATTCAGGACATAGGCATGGGCAAAGACTGTATGACTAAAACACAAAAAGCAATGGCAATAAAAGCCAAAATAAAAACACAAAAAGCAATGACAATAAAAGCCAAAAGGCAAAGACTTTATGACTAAAACACAAAAGGCAATGGCAATTAAAGCCAAAAGACAAATAGGCTCTAATTAACGAGCTTCTTCACAGCAAAAGAAACTATCATCAGAATGAACAGGCAACCTACAGAATGGGAGAAAATTTTTGCAATCCGTCCATCTGACAAAGGGCTAATATCCAGAAAGAACTTAAACAAATGTACAAGAAATAAGCAAACAACCCCATCAAAAAGTGTGAAAAGGATATGAACAGAAACTTGTCAAAAGAAGACATTTATCTAGCCAACAAACATATGAATAAAAGCTCATCATCACTGGTCATTAGAGAAATGCAAACCAAAATCACAATGAGATACCATTTCACACCAGTTAGAATGGCAATCATTAAAAAGTCAGGAAACAACAGATGCTGGAGAGGACGTGCAGAAATAGGAACACTTTTATACTGTTGTTGGGAGTGTAAATTAGCTCCATTGTGGAAGATAGTGTGGCAATTCCTCAAGGATCTAGAACCAGAAATACCATTTGACCCAGCAATCCCATTACTGGTTATATACCCAAAGGATTATAAGTCATTTTACTATAGAGACACATGCACATGTATGTTTATTGCAGTACTGTTCACAATAGCAAAGACTTGGAACCAACCCAAATGCCCATCAATGATAAACTGGATAAAGAAAATGCAGCACATATATACCATGGAATACTATGCAGCCATAAAAAAGGACGAGTTCATGTCCTTTGCAGAGACATGGATGAAGCTGGAAACCATCATTTTCAGCAAACTAACACAGGAACAGAAAACCAAACATTGCATGTTCTTACTCATAAATGGGAGTTGTACAATGAGAACACATGGACACAAGGAGGGCAACATCAGACACCAGGGCCTGTTGGAGGTTGTGGGGATGGGGAGATAGACCATTAGGACAAATATCTAATGCAGATGATGAGTTGATGGGTGCAGCAAACCACCATGGCACATATACACCTATGTAACAAACCTGCATAACCTGCATGTTCTGGACAAGTATCCCAGAACTTAAAGTATAATTTAAAAAAAAATCACAGATGAACCTTGTACCTTAGAAACACTGAAAAAATTAAGAAAGTGCTAGGTATGGAAC
>NW_016107466.1:4898218-4910071 GCF_001604975.1 Cebus imitator | reverse complement strand
AAAATATACGTAGGTACTACTCTATTTATGTGTTAGTCAACTGTTTATGTTACCTGTAAGGTTTCCAGGCAACAGTAGGCTATTAGTTCAGTTTTAGGGAAATCAAAAGTAATACATGCATTTCCAACTTCAGGGGTGGAGGGGTTGGTGCCCCTAATGCTTGGGTTAGGTCAACTGTACTTTCTCTTACATACAAAAACTGAAAGCAGATCTTCACTACAAGAAAACTTAAAATGAAAAAATTGAGGAAATTGAAATTATTTGGATAAAAAATTTCCCTAAAACCATTTAGAGAGAGAATAGAGGTGATTTAGAAAGCACCTGAAATAAGTTAAGTGCTCTGGACAGATTTTTCTAGCAACCAATGGGGAAAAATTGGGGGTGACAGTAGAATAAGGCATAGATTCCTTTGCCTCTGTTAACATGGAACTTGAATCTTTCTGGAAAGAAAACAAGCATTATATACTTTGCTCTGCTCTCAAAGTCAGTGTATGCTGCATGGCGTGAGGGTGTGTATGATAATTAGAGATGCATGGCTTTCATTCAGAAGACTCAATCCTCATCCTAATCATCTACTGACCACCATCAGAAGAGCTAAGCATAGTGACCACTTCTTGCCACCATCAGTGTTGGCATTGAAAGTTTTGAAATACTAGGCATTTTTTTTTTAACTTTAAATCATTTATTTAAAATGGCTTTTACCTTAAATACAACATTTGATCTTTAGGATAGCAGTTTCCAAATGAAGGGTCAAGTTGAATAAAGATGTACTCATTTTTGGAGCATAAGTGCTGTCTGTGAAAAGCTTTTTTTTTTTTCTGTGCTAAAACGACTCAGCATGCCAACTACAAGAGTGAGTCCAATTTCTCAAGGCTAATAGAGAAAGCAAGGATTAAATCTCACATTTAAAAGCCAAGTTTCACTTTTATTTTACTAAAATAACCTACCTGTCTAATCCTTCGCCTTGCTGAAAGCAGTGCTGGGATTAGAAAGAAGGTTTTCTTACAATAGGCTGGTCTTAAAATACAAAGATTATTTTCTCTAGGTTCAAACAAATGAGTATTCATGCCCCATCAGGTACCTCCGAGTAGAGGCTGCCTCATTGGCTCTGCTTAGTTTTGTTTTCTCTAACCTTTCCACTTGGCTTCTGAGTCTTGAAATGACATTAGAGCTCTTTATGTTTTGAGATCAAATTAACTATTTAGCCAAATCACTAAAGTAGCAGATATAGTGCTCAGAAGTAAGCATTTCATTTACAAAAATGCACGTTATCTAGTGCAATAAATGGTGATAGTGTGTCTTTAGGCCCTGGTTGTTTCATCATTTGGGGAAATAATAAAGACTTTTCATTTTCTCCCTTAGATCATAAGTGCTGTGTTATTAGTGCCATCTCAGCGTTAAACCAGGTTGCAAGCTGCTTATTCTTCAAAATGAAGCTTTATTTTTCAGTTTAATTGCTTTTTCAGGAGCATTATTAACTTCCAGAAGGGAAGCAAAAATTAAAGCAGCTGAAGCTGTGGTTCAGTGTATTTGAAGCAAAAACACACATTTCAAAAACTAATGCAACAATACTGTACCAATTATCAAGAATATTATTGCAGAATTTACATAGTGTGATAATTATAGAAAGATCTTTTAAATACCAGGTGTGAGCACCACCTGTATTTTTCTGTTAGGTGATCTTAACATGCTGAATAAAGAATTATCCTGTTGTCCTGTGAGACCAGATAACGCCCAAACTCCCTGAACTTTTAAAAATTTAATCTCCCCTAAGCTTTACATCTTAATCAATCACCAAATTCTAGATTCAACCTTTTTATTATCTATCAAACTCATCATTTTTTTTTCATTTTCACAAACCTCACTGTATGTCGGAACTGGAGCATTTGCTACCATTATCATCCCTTCCCCACCAATTGGCCTCCTTGCCTTCCAATCCAATACCAGTGTCAGGGTAATCTTGAACTAAGTCATTTCTGTGCTATTCCCCTAGAAGCGTAAAACACCTTCATACATTTCTGTTGTAAATAAAGTTAAACAAAAACACTGGCTTTTTTCTTTTCTGTATTAACTTGGCCATCTTTATGCTTCTCTTATTTCTGATGGACGATTCAACTACTCTCTATGTCTCTCTCCTTCACTCCATTTATGCTAATCTACTAGCCATATATATAGAAAGTGCCACTTAGAGCAAGATTAGAAAGTTGAGATAAGAAGACTGTAAGAGGAGGCATTGAAGAGTCATAAAGCAGTTGGCACAAAGTGCGGGACTCTCATATTAGATGTTAGTGCCTATCAGAGAGCACCCATTACAAAAGAGACAATGAAGTGAGAATAGAATGACTCAGAGAGTTGGTGTTAGCAAAACATTTTTCTTAATTACCTGAACGCTTGTGTAATATAATTTTTTGTATTTTTTTTTTTTTTGAAATGGAGTCTTGCTCTGTCATGCAGGCTAGAGTGAAGTGGTATGCGCTCAACTCACTGCAACCTTTGTCTCCCAGGTTCAAGCAATTCTCCTGCCTCAGCCTCCCGAGGAGCTGGTATTACAGGCATGTACCACCATGCCCAGCTAATTTTTTTCTATTTTTAGTAGAGATGAGGTTTCACCATATTGGCCAGGCTGGTCTCAATCTCCTGACCTTGTGATCTGCCCACCTCAGTCTCCCAAAGTGCTGGGATTACAGGCGTGGGCCACCTACCTGGCTGCAGTGACTTTTTAATGGAGTTGCCATGGTGGTCTTTGATCAGTGAATCATGAGATAGGCATCCTAGCACAGTCTCCTTTTATCAAGTGTGATTTAGCTCCTGCTGCTGATGAGTGCTCTGTCAGCAAATGAGACCTACACTGTGCCCCTGATATAGTCCCACCTTCCTAGAAGAACAGCCAACCCTTTGGTGGAAAGTTGATTACAGCAAATTCCTTCTTCTCTAGCAAGGACAATGACTTATTCAAACAGATAATGACCCATTCTCCATATGTGCCTTTCTTTTTTGCCCCCAGCTCCTAATCATTATTTGAGGACTCATAGAGCACCTGACCTTCTGACACAGGATACTGTATAACTTTACTTTGTGTCAAGGGATACACTTTGCAACTTTAAAACAAAGGAAGAGCATCCTGAGGCACATGACTTTGAGAGTCACTACATGTGCTGCAAACAATATCATTCAGAAGTTGCTCTGAAAGAGTACAGGAATTGTCTTTAAAATATGCAGCTGAGGAATCAACTTGGAGATGACACTCCCTGAAAGTACATCTTTTGAGGTGCAGTATATACTTTAAATTGAGGTAGGTATCTAACAGGTAAAAAAAAAAAAAAAAAGTGTGAGAAACAAGTTTTGAGAATAAGAGTAACCACACCCACCATCACTTCCACTTATCACTTGAGGTACTAGAGCTATCTGCTCCTTCCCCATATGTAGGTTCTGTGGGCCCAGAGGTCTGGGTTCCCGATGGGGACTTTCCCTACCAAGACACATAGCAAGAGTCCCACATCACTCAATGCCATGCCCACCATCTGGTAACTTTAGGGTAGAAAATGAGCACAACAAAAAAGGAGTTACAACACTTTAAGTAGCTATGCTGCCATTTAATGCTGGCAGGGGGACATACATCTTGCAGTCAGGTGATCCACTGAGGCATCTCTTGATATTTCTAAGCCAAAATATAACTGTAAGTGTGGAATTACTACATCTACAGCCTGATGAGACCATGTTAACCAGGACTTCAGGCTCCTCAGGGATAAGAGGCTGATATTCCACATTGAAAGCCATGTAGATCAATGGAACAGGCAGCCAAGGAAAAGAGGAAATTAGAATGGCCACAGAAACAACAGATGATGTTATGGTTGTAGGACTAATGCAAGACTAGAGAAATATGTCTCACCTGCCTCCTTCTTATGAATTTCTCCCCAGATTGTGACCAACCAGAATTATGGAGAGCCTGTGCTTGATAACAAACTTGATGAAAGCAGCAACTCATTCTAGCGGTGCAAAGATGACCTCCCATGGATGCTGTTGGTGCTCAGTTCTAATCTCTTTGAATGCCCCAGCTATAACGTGCATTCTTGACTGTCACCTCATAACTGTTTCTTCTGTAGAGAATTGCCTTTGGAAGCAACTAGGAAGTGCCTGAAAGTGTATGTCCTGGGGCAGCCTGCAGCCAATACTAGAATGACACTGTACAACAACTCAGTCCCCTTATTTCCATGTTGCTCAAAGCCATGGGGTCATTTAGTCTTCAGAGCTTGCAACGGAACTAGCTGAGACTAGATATAACATCGTTCCTTAACTTCCTCTCTCTATCCTGCTTATTCACTTTCTTGTGGGATTGCCGTGAGAACATTCCTTTTATTAATGCTTTTCACAAATAGTCTACTCAGGCTCTACTTCTACGGAATCTGATTGAAGAATATTTTAACTCACAATTATATGAGTTGTTACTTACTTAAACCATGTTACTAAATCTTAATTGCTCCTTAACAATCTCCATTTTGAATATTTATATTGAAGTCCCAACTTATAGTGCTCCTGGAAGTAATTCTTTCTATCTTTGGCCTACAATCCATAGAATATAGGCACTAGTACCCAGAGGAAAGAGCTCAGCAGGCCACCAGTGACTAAATAGGTCTCTATGGCACTTTTCACAGTGATCTGCCTTAGTGAAGATGCCATGGGCAATACAAGTTTATAGAAGTTTTATTGCAAGCACAGCAACCACAGATACAGTGGGATGGATATAGCTGTTTACTGTGGCCCACAAGGGTCATTCTGGGTTCCCTCTCTTACTCATTTTCTGTTGTATTCAATTTGTATTCAGTTTTTCTTCAACAGAATGCATTAAATGTTTGTTTTCTATATACATTATTTTCTTTGAAAGTAGAGTAGGGTTATTTTCATGTTGCATCAGAAAAATGTGTGTGAGTCCAAGTTGCTGCCTAGGTGTTTTTCTTTCAAACAGCTTTTAGTAGTTTCAAAACAGCGTGAAACATAGCAAATGGTGCTGGGACACATGCACATCTACATGCAATAAAAATGCATCTAGAGGCCGGGCGCGGTGGCTCACGCCTGTAATCCCAGAACTTTAGGAGGCCGAGGCGGGTGGATCACGAGGTCAAGAAATCAAGACCATCCTGGTCAACATGGTGAAACCCTGTCTCTACTAAAACTACAAAAAATTGTCTGGGCATTGTGGCGTGTGCCTGTAATCCCAGCTACTCAGGAGGCTGAGGCAGAAGAATTGCCTGAACCCAGGAGGCGGAGGTTGAGGTGAGCTGAGATTGAGCCATTGCACTCCAGCCTGGGTAACAAGAGCGAAACTCTGTCTCAAAAAAAAAAAAAAAAAAATGCATCTAGACCTAGACCTTTCATCCCTTACAAAAATGAACTCAAAATAGATTATAGACCTAAGTGTTAAAATAAAAAACTGTAAAACTCCTAGAGGATAATAGGAGAATATAAAGGTTATCATGATTATGATGATGACTTTTTAAATATAGCACAAAAGACATTATCCATAAAAGAAATAATTGATAAGCTGGACTTTATTAAAATTAAAAATATCTCCTCTATAAAAGACATTGCCAAGAGAATGAGAAAATAAGTGCCACAGACTGGGAGAAAATACTTGCAAAACACATATCTGATAAAAGACTGTTATTCGAAATATATAAAGAACTTAAAACAACCTGATTAAAAAATGAACAAGACATGCAGACACCTCACCAAAGAAGGTGTACAGATGCAAATAAGCATATGAAAAGATGCTCCACAGCATAAGCCATTAGAGATTTGCAAATAAAACATTGAGACACCACTTTACACCTGTAAGAATGTCTAAAATTAAAAATACTGACACAAACTACTGGTGAGGATGTTCCCCAACAGAAAATCTTATTCATTGCCTGTGGGAATGCAATATGGCCCAACCACTTTGGAAGACACTGTGGATGTTTATTCAAAAAACTAAATGAACTCTCACCATACATTCTGGAAGCCACACTCCTTATGCAAATGAGTTGAAAACTTGTGTCCACACAAAAGTCTGCAAAGGAATGTTTATAACAACTTTATTCGTAATGACTAAAACTTGGAAGTAGGCAAAATGTTCTTCATTAGATTAATGGATAAATAAGCTGTAGTACACCCAGACAATTGAACATTATTCCCTGCTTAAGAAAAAATGAACTATCAAACCATGAGAAGACATGATGGAGTTTTAAATGCACATTACTAGGTAAAAGAAGGCAGTCTGGGAAGCCTACATACTGTATGATTTTCATTATATGAAATTTTTAAAAAGACAAAACTATGAAGATAGTAAACAGATCAGTGGTTGCCAGAGGTTAGAGAAGAGGGAGGGAGGAATAGGCAGAGCACAGAAAATTTTTAGGGCCCTGAAACTATTCTGCATGATAATGGTAGATGTCAGTCATTATACCTTAGTCCAAATCCATAGAATGTACAATACCAGAACTGAAACTTAATGTAAACCACAGACTTCAAGTAATAATAAAGCATCAATGTAGGCTCATGGATTGTAACAAATATGCCACTCTGATATGGGATGTTGATAGTGGGAAAAGCTGTATCAGTGGAGGGACAAAGGATACATGGAAACTATGAACTTTCTGCTCATTTTTGCTGGGAACCTAAAACTGCCTGATAAAAAAAATGAATTATATTTTCTTAATGAATGATACAGATGCTGAAGGTGCCATTAAAAACAATACATTCCATGTCCTTTGGAGGGACATAGATGAAACTGGAAACCACTGTTCTCAGCAAACAGACACAAAAACAGAAAGTCCAACACTGCATGTTCTCACTCATTAGTGGATGTTGAACAATGAGAACACATGGACACAGGGAGGGGAACATCACACACTGGGGCCTGGGGGGTAGGGGACTAGGGGAGGAATAGCAAGGAGTGGGGGAATCAGGGAGGGATAGCATTAGAAGAAAGACCTAATGCAGATGATAGGGAGATAGATGTAGCAAACCACCACCATGGCACATGTATACCTATCTAACAAGCCAGCATGATCTGCACATGTGCCCCAGAATTAAAGTATAATAAATATATATTTTTTAAGCCATATATTGCTTAACTGTTGTTCCTTGTCTTCTTTTCTATAAAAGTAAGCAGGAAGCACAAATCAATAAAAATCAAGATATACATGTCTGAATAAAAAGTTTCTTTAAACTACTATCTTTTACATAAACGTTTTTGACATGTTCATAAAATATCTCATGAGTATTATATATGTATAAAAAGTCTCATTTTAGCATGCTTTATGGTTAGGTTATTTTCACATATATTAGCTTTTTGAAAATGCTTTCAAGAAATTAATTGTGGTTTCTCAGGATCACTTAGTTCTTACATGATAAAGATGAGGCTTAAACTCAAGAGAAATCATATATAATTTAAATTCAGGGACTGATCCAAGATGGCCGATTAGGAGCAGCTCAGGTTTGCAGCTCCCAGTGAAAGCCCAGAGGGTGAGTGGACACTGCATTTCCAGATGAATTTTTATTGCCAACAGACCAGGAGATTCCCAGGTGGAGGAGCCCCACGGGTCGCCAGCGCAGCTGTATTGGCCAGCGTGGCTGTTTTGGCCTGCACGGCTGTTTTGGCTAGCGCCCTGGTATGGCGGGTCTCTGCACAAAATACATGGGTCTGGGCGCCCTTTTAGCTGGCAATTGGAGCTTCTGGGAGACAGAGTCACCCATTCAACTGCTTTTAAAAAGGGACTAAAACAGGGAGCCAAGCCAGGAGATTCCCGGGCAAAAAAATGCCATGAATCTCAGCAGGGCTGTTTCAGCCAGCACAGTGCAAATCATACAGATATCAGTGCCTTTTCAACAGGCAACTGTAACATCTGGGAGACAGGGTCGCCCATACAACTGAAAAACAAAAGGGATCTGAGGCAGGGAGTCAGGAGATCAGGCTTGGCTGGTCCCATCCCCATGAAAAAGAGCAATCTGAAACGCTCTGGATTGAGAGTTTCACAGCAAACACAGCTGAACCAGGGATGGTCCAGCTCTTGGGGTTGGGGCATCTGCCATTACTGAGGCAGTCCACCATTAGAGAAGTAGTCCGCCATTGCTGAGGCAGCCGGCCATTACAGAGAGAGTCTGCCATTACACAGGTGGGCTGCCATTGCAGAGGCAGCCCAAACTATGCCCATATAAACAAGACTGCAGAGAAGTTCACATGGTAGATGGGAGAAGCTCACAGCAGCTCACCAAAGCCTAGCAGGCAGACAGTGACTAGGATGCCTCCTCGCTGGGTAGAAAAGCTCTGAAAAAAGACAGCAGCACAACAGAAACTTATGCATAAAGCCCTAACTCCCCAGGACAGAGCAACTGGGGAAAAAAAATAGAGGTTTATGAGTTTTGCTGCAGCAGACTAAAACATACCTGCCAACACAATGGAGCTCACAGCTTACCACTGGAGCTCCTCTAAAAGACAGACTGTCTCCTCAAGCAGCTACCTAAACCCCATATATTCAAAGAGTCACCTCATAAAAGAGAGCTCAGACTGACATTGGGGGGTATCCTTCAGTGACAAAGATAGAAAAAGAAGAAACTGGCAGCAACCTTTACTGTTCTGTAGCTACTGCAGGTGATCCCCAGACAAGCAGGGCCTGGAGTGGACCTCAGGATTCCTACAGCAGAGGGGTCTTACTGTTAGAAGGAAAACTAACAAATAGAAAGAAATAACTTCATCATAAACAAACTAGACGTCCACATAGAGACCCAATCTGAAAGCCAACAACTGCAAAGATGAACAGGTGAATAAATCCACAAATATGGGAAGAAACCAGTGCAAAAAGGATGAAAACACCAGGAACCAGAGCACCTCTCCTCCTACAAGGGATCACAACTCCTCATCAGCAAGGGAACAAGGTTGGATGGAGAACGAGTGTGACGAAATGACAGAATCAGACTTCAGAAGGTGGGTAGTAAGAAACTTCTGTGAACTTAAAGAACATGTTCTAACCAAATGCAAAGAAACTAAGAACGTTGAAAACACATTTGACGAAAGGCTAATGAGAATCAACAACTTAGAGAGGAATATAAGTGAATTGATGGAGCTGAAAAACACAACAGGAGAACTTCATGAAGTGTACACAAGTTTCAACAGCCAAATTGACCAAACAGAAGAAAGGATATCAGAGGTCGAAGATCAACTCAATGAAATAAAATGAAATGGCAAGATTAGAGAAAAAAGGGTAGAAAGGAATGAACAAAGTCTCCAAGAACTATGGGACTATGTGAAAAGACCTAATCTACGTTTCATAGGTGTACCTGAATGTGACGACGAGAATGAATCCAAGCTGGAAAATACTCTTCAGGATATTATCTAGGAAAACTTCCCCAACGTAGTAAGGCAGGCCAATATTCAAGTCCAGGAAATACAGAGAACACCACAAAGATATTCCTCAAGAAGAGCAACCCCAAGGCACATAATCATCAGATTCACCAGGGTTGAAATGGAGGAGAAAATGCTAAGCGAAGCCAGAAAGAAAGGTCGGGTTACCCCCAAAGGGAAGTCCATCAGACTCACAGCAGATATCTCAGCAGAAACCCTACAAGCCAGAAGAGAGAGGGGACCAATATTCAACATCCTTAAAGAAAAGAACTTTGAACCTATAATTTCATATTCGGTCAAACTAGGCCTGCTAAGTGAAGGAGTAATAAAATTCCTTTACGAAAAGCAATTAGTGAGAGATTTCATAACGACCAGGCCTGCTTTACAAGAGCTCCTGAAAGAAGCAGTAAACAAAGAAAGGAACAACCAGTACCAACCACTTCAAAAACATACCAAATGATGAAGACCATCGACACAATGAAGAAACTGATTCAACTAATGGGCAAAACAGTCAGCTAGCATCAAAATGGCAGGATCAAATTCACACATAACAATATTAACCCCATTAACTGTAAATGGGCTAAATGCCCCAATAAAAAGACATAGAGTGGCAAATTGGATAAAAAGCCAAAACCCATCACTGTACTGTACCCAGGAAACCCATCTCACATGCAAGGATACACAAAGGGCCAAAATAAAGGGATGGAGGGAGATTTGCCAAGCAAGTGGAGAGCAAAAAAATGCAGGAGAGCCTCTTGAGGAGTCAGCACGGTGTGACTGCTTTGCCCGCGCCCTAGTGCAGGGGTTCTCCATACAAAATACACTGGTCCAGGTGCCCTTTTAGCTGGCGATTGGAGACCTGGGAAGGCAGATCGCCCACTCATCTGATTTAAAAGGAACTGAAACAGGGAGTCAGGCCAGGAGATTCCTGGCCAAAAAAACTGCCACGAATCTCAGCACCGCTGTTTCAGCTGGCACAGTGAGTCGCCCCGTAGGAAATCACAAAGATCCCAGCACCCTTTCAACAGATGACTGGAACACCTGGGAGAGAGTTGACGATTCAACTAAAAAACAGACTCTGAGTCAGGGAGTCAGGAGGTTATCAGGCTCAGCTGGACACACTCCCACAAAAAAAAAAAAAAAAAAAAAAAAAAAAAAAAAAAAAAAAAAAAAAAAAAAAAAAAAAAAAAAAAAAAAAAAAAAAAAAAAAAAAAAAAAAAAAAAAAAAAAAAAAAAAAAAAAAAAAAAAAAAAAAAAAAAAAGGAATTGAAAACGCTCTGAGTTGAGAGTTTCACAGCAAGCGCAGCTGAACCCAGGATGGTCCAGTTCTGTGGGAGAGGGGACCCCACCATTACGGAGACACTCCACCACTACGGAGGTAGTCTGCCATTGCTGAGGCAACATATCATTGCCAAGGCAACCTGCCGTTACAGAGAGAGTCTGCCATTACAGAGGCGGGTCACCATTGCCAAAGCAGTTCTAACTACACTCATATAAACAGGAGAGCATGAAAGTTCACACAGCAGCTGGATGGAGCCCACAGAAGCTTAGCAAAGCCTCTATACAGGAAGACAGTGACTAGGCTGCCTCCTCACTGGGCAGGGCAGCCCTGAAAAAAAAAAAAAGGCAGCAGCACAACAGAAGATACTAAATAAAGCCCTAAGCCCCTGGGACAGAGCACCTGGAGGAAAAAAAAAGGAGTTTACCAGTTCTGCTGCAGCAGTGCTAAACGTACCTGCCCAGCAATGAATGAACAACAGAGCTCACAGCTCAGCACTTGAGCTCCAATAAAGGACAGACTGTCTCCCCAAGCAGTTCCCTGACCCCCATATGTCCAAAGAGTCACCTCATAAAGGAGAGATCAGACAGACATTTGGCTGATCTCTGGGACAAAGATAGCAGAAGAAGAAACTGGTAGCAACCCTTATTGTTCTGCAGCCACTGGCGGTGATCCCCAGGCAAGCAGGGCCTGTAGTGGACCACAGCAGCCCTACAGCAGAGGGACCAGGCTGTTAGAAGGAAAACTAACTAACAGAAATAACTTCATCATCCACAAACTGGAAGTTCACCCAGAGACCCAATCTGAAAGTCAGCAACTACAAAGACAACAGGTGGATAAATCCACAAAGATGGGAAGAAACCAGAGCAAAAAGGATGAAAACACCTGAAACCAGAACACCTCTCCTCGTACAAGGAATCACAACTCCTCATCAGCAAGGGAGCAAGGCAGCAGGGCTGGATGGAGATTGAGTGCGATGAAATGACAGAATTAGACTTCAGAAGATCTAACGATCCTAAATATATACACACCCAATACGGGAGCACCCAGATACATAAGGCAAGTTCTTAATGGCTTACAAGGAGACTTAGACTCCCACACAATAATAGTGGGAGACTTTAACACCCCATTGTCAATATTAGACAGATCAACCAGACAGAAAATTAACAAGGATATCCAGGACTTGAATTCAGAC
>NW_016107466.1:4895971-4897065 GCF_001604975.1 Cebus imitator | reverse complement strand
CAGACTAGGCAGTCCCAGGCAGAGGAACGCCACAGGTCACCAGCAAGGCTGTTTCGGCCCGCGCGGCTGTGCCGGCCGGTGCCACTGCTTTGCCCCGCGCAGCTGCTTTGTCAGAGCCCCGGAGCAGCAGTTCTCCGTACAAAATACACCAGTCTGGGTGCCCTTTTGGCTGGCGATTGGAGCCATGGGAAGTCACCCATTCGTCTGTTTAAAAAGGGGACTGAGCAGGGAACCAGGACTGTAGATTCCAGTGCAAAAAAAATTAAAATTAAATAAAGCGCCACAAACCTCAGTGCTGCTGTTTAAGCCAGTGCAGTGAGTGGCCGCAGGGGAAAACAAACAGATCCCAGCGCCTCATCAACAGGCGACTGAAACACAAAGTTAAAAAAGGCTCTGAGGCAGGGAGCCAAGCGATCAGGCTCGGTTGGTCCCACCCCCACAAAAGAACAGCAATCAGAAACTCTAGATTGTGAGTTTCACAGCTAGCGCAACTGAACCCGGGACGCTCCACCTCTGTGGGGGTGGGGCGTCCGCCATTACCGAAGCAGCCCGCCACAATGGAGGTAGTCGGCCAATGCTGAGGCAGACCGCCATCGCCAAGGCAACCCGCCGTTGCCAAGGTAGCCCGCCATTGCCAAGGCAACCCGCCATTGCTGAGGCAGCCCGCCGTTGCCAAGGCAAGCGACCATTCCCGAGGCATCCCACCGTTGCCAAGGCATCCTGCTATTGCTGAGGCAGCCCACCATTGCCAAGGCAACCGGCCATTGCTGAGGTAGCCTGCCATTGCCAAGGCAACCTGCCACAGCAGAGAGACTCCACCTCAATAGAGGCGGGCCACCATTGCCAAAGCAGTTCTAACTATACCCATAGAAACAGGTCTGCAAGCAAGTTCACTAGGCAGCTGGGCGGAGCCCACAGCAACTCAGCAAAGCCTCTACAGGCCGAAAGTGACTAGGCTGCCTCTTTGCTGGGCAGGGCAGGTCTGAAGAAAAAGAAAAGAAGGCAGCAGTGTAACGGAAACTCATAAATAAAGCGCTAAATCCCTGGGACAGAGCACCTGGGAACAAAAAGCAGTTTATGAGTTCTGCTGCAGC
>NW_016107466.1:4889975-4891077 GCF_001604975.1 Cebus imitator | reverse complement strand
AACCAGAACACCACTCCTCCTGCAAGGGATCACAACTCCTCATCAGTAAGGGAACAAGGTTGGATGAAGAACGATTGTGACAAAATGACAGAATCAGACTTCAGAAGGTGGGTAGTAAGAAACTTCTGTGAACTTAAAGAACATGTTCTAACCAAATGCAAAGAAACTAAGAACCTTGAAAACACGTTTGACGAAAGGCTAACGAGAATGGACAAAATAGAAAGGAATATAAGTGAATTGATGGAGCTGAAAAACGCAACATGAGAACTTCGTGAAACATGCACAAGTATCAACACGTGGATTGGCCAAGCAGAAGAACAGATATCAGTGGTCGAAGATCAACTCAATGAAATAAAACAGGAAGGTAAGACTGGAGAGAAGATGGTAAAAAGGAATGAAGAAAATCTCCAATGAATGTGGGAATAGGTGAAAAGGCCTAATCTACGTTTCATAGGTTTACCTGAATGTGACGAATAGAATGAATCCAATCTGGAAAATACTCTTCAGGATATTATCCAGGAAAACTTCCCCAACCTAGCAAGGCAGGCCAATATTCAAGTCCTGGAAATACGGAGAACACCACAAAGATATTCGTCAAGAAAAGCAACCCCAAGGCACATAATCATCAGATTCACCAGGGTTGAAATGAAGGAGAAAATACTGAGGTCAGCCAGAGAGAAAGGTAGGGTTACCCACAAAGGGAAGCCCATCAGACTCACAGCAGAAACCCTACAAGCAAGAAGAGAGTGGGGGCCAATATTCAACATCCTTAAAGAAAAGAACTTTCAACCCAGAATCTCCTATCCAGCCAAACTAAGCTTCATAAGTGAAAGAAAAATAAAATTCTTTGGGAAAGTGCAAGTACTCAGAGTTTTTTTCACCACCACGCCAGCTCTATGAGAGCTCCTGAAAGAGGCTCTACACATATAAAGGAACAACAAGTACCAGCTCAACTAAAGGGCAAAACACCCAGCAAGCACCAAAGTGGCAGTATCAAATTCGCACATAACAATAATAACCCTAAATGTAAATGGACTAAACATCCCAATCAAAAGACACAGATTGGCAAATTGGATAAAAAGCCAAAACCCATCGGTGTGCT
>NW_016107466.1:4869946-4887160 GCF_001604975.1 Cebus imitator | reverse complement strand
AAAAACAGATATGCTATGATATTCCCTTTTGTCTATTTGTGTTGTGTATTCTTTCCATAAAGGACCTGGATTATTTGTGTTAAAGTAAATAAAAAAAAAGAAAAAAAAAAAAAAAAAAAAATCAGTGTGCAAAAATCACAAGCAGCCAAAATAGACAAATGGGACCTAATCAAACTCCACAGATCCTGCACAGCAAAAGAAACAATAATCATAGTGAACTGGCAAACAACAGAATGGGAAAAAATTTTTGCAGTCTAACCAACTGACAAAGGGCTGATATCCAGAATCTACAAAGAACTAAAACAGATTTACAAGAAAAAAAACAAGCCCATTCAAAAGTGGGTGAAGGATTTGAACAGACACTTTACAAAAAAAGACATACATGAGGCAAACAAACATGAAAAAATGCTCATCATCACTGGTCATTAGAGAAATGCAAATGAAAACTACATTGAGATACCACCTCATGCCAGTTAGAATGACAATCATTAAAAAATCTGGAGACAACAGATGCTGGAGAAGATGTGGAGAAATAGGAACACTTTTACACTGTTGGTGGGAGTGTAAGTTAGTTCAACCATTGTGGAAGACAGTGTGGTGATTCCTCAAGAACCTAGAAACAGGAATTCCATTTGACCCATCAATCCCGTTACTGGGTATATATCCAAAGGATTATAAATCGTTCTATTATAAGGACACATGCATCTGAATGTTCATTGCAGCACTGTTTACAATAGCAAAGACCTGGAACCAACTCAAATGCCCATCAATGATAGACTGGATAGGGAAAATGTGGCACATATACACCATGGAATATTATGCAGGCATAAAAAATGATGAGTTTGTGTCCTTTTTAGGGACTTGGATGAACCTGGAAACCATCATTCTCAGCAAACTGACACAAGAACACAAAATCAAACACCGCATGTTCTCACTCATAGGTGGGTGTTGAACAATGAGAACACATGGACACAGGGAGGGGAGCAGCATACACTGGGGTCTGTTGGGGGGATATGGGGAGGGACAACAGGGGGTGGGGAGTTGAGGAGAGATAGCATGGGGAGATATGCCAGATATAGGTGAAGGTGAGGAAGGCAGCAAATCACACTGCCATGTGTGTATCTATGCAACAATCTTGCATGTTCTTCACATGCACCCTAAAACCTAAAATGCAATTTAAAAAAAAAAGAAAATCTAGGCAAAGCCATTCAGGTTATAGGCATAGGCAAGGACTTCATGACCAAAACACCAAAAGCATTGGCACCAAAATCAAAATAGACAAGTGGGACCTAATCAAACTCCACAGCTTCTGCACAGCAAAAGAAACAGTCATTAGAGTGAATCTGCAACCAACAGAATTCAAAAAGATTTTTCAATCTACACATCTGACAAAGGGCTGATATCCAGAATCTACAAAGAACTAAAACAGATTTACAAGAAAAAAACAAGCCCATTCAAAAGTGTGCAAAGGATATGAACACTTTACAAAAGAAGAGATACATGAGGCCAAAAAACATATGAAAAAATGCTCATCGTCACTAGTCATTAGAGCAATGCAAAGCAATACTATATTAAGATACCATCTCATGCCAGTTAGAATGGTGATCCTTAAAAAATCTGGAGACAACAGGTGCTGGTGAGGATGTAGAGAATTAGGAACATGTTTCACTGTTGGTGGGAGTGTAAATTAGTTCAACCATTGTGGAAGACGGTGTGGTGATTCCTCAAGGACCTAGAGCTAGAAATTCTGTTTGACCCAGCAATCCCATTACTGGATATATATCCAAAGGAGTATAAATCGTTTTACTATGAGGACACATGCACACGAATGTTCATTGCAGCACTCTTTACAATAGCAAAGACCTGGAACCAACCCAAATGCCCATCAATGATAGACTGGTCAGGGAAATTGTGGCACATATACACCATAAAATACTATGCAGCCATAAAAAATGATGAGTTTGTGTCTTTTGTAGGGACATGGATGAACCTGGAAACCATCATTCTCAGCAAACTGACACAAGAACAGGAAATCAAACACCGCATGTTCTCTCTTATAGATGGGTGTTGAATAATGAGAACACATGGACATAAGGAGGGGAGCATCACACACTGGGGTCTGTCGAGGGGAAATAGGGGAGGGACAGCAGGGGGTGGGGAGTTGGTGAGAGATAGCATGGGGAGAAATGCCAGACATAGGTGATGGGGAGGACAGGAGCAAATCACATTGCCATGTGTGTACCTATGGAACAATCTTGCATGTTCTTCACATGTACCTCAAAACCTAAAATGCAATTTAAAAAAAATTTTTAATTCAGAATCTGTTGTATAGCATGGCAGATAATAGGCAAGCAATAAAATTTTAGTGAACTTTCTGAATAAATTCAGTTGTCTTTTCATTCTGACATTTTATACCCAAGTAATTGATGGACATTTGCTAGTAGGTGAAACTAATCTGGATAGCTAGGCTTACTTATTACAGAATTTGCTTTTTACATATTTCAGCATTTCCAAATTTCATAAATGTTAATGTTAATTAAATACATACTTTGAAGGAAAAAGAATTCCCTTAGATAGCATATGTTACAGTTCAGCTGTTTTTGAATATTGTATAGAAGCTTTATAATGACTATACTCTGGAATGTCATAGTCTTTCTCAAATTGTTGGCCTGATGCCAGCTGGTGTGATTTGCTAGTGTTTGGTTCACATGCCCTGGGAAAATGTCAAATATTTTCTAAATTAAGTCATTTCAATTATATAACTGCCTCCTTTATGTTGGTATCAGTTTTCTCTGCCATTATACTGAATGCCATAAGAAAATACAAGAAAGCCATTTAGTTTTAAAGTCACCTGTATTAGCCAGTTTTCATGCTGCTGATAAAGACATACCCTAGACTGGTCAATTTACAAAAGAAAGAGTTTTAATGGAGAACTCACAGTTCCAAGTGGCTGGAGAAGCCTGACAATCATGGTGGAAGGCAAGGAGGAGCAAGTCACATTTTACATGGATGGCAGCAGGCAAAGAGAGAGCTTGTACAGAGTAACTTTTGTTTTCAAAACCATCAGATCTTGTCAGATTTATTCACTATCATGAGAATAGCATGGGAGAGACCTGCTTCCATGATTCAATTACCTCCCACCAGGTCCCTTCCACAACATGTGGATATTTAAGATGAGATTTTGGTGGGGAAACAGGCAAACCATATCATCACCAATCTTTATCCAAAATCAAGTCATTCATTCATGCTTTCAAATTATATACTATGAATCATTCATCAGACATAAATATGGTAGAATATATTTTTAGAGTTCCACCTCCGCTATATAATTGAAATATAAAGATATTGATGTCCCATTTATTAAATTACTACTATGTGCCAGGAACAGGTGTTTCAGAAGGTACCAACCAGCTAATTGAGGAAGGTTTGGTTTCCTTTCAAAGATAATATTTTTAAAGGCCTGCGTGTGGTATAAGAGACCACAAGGGACACTGCAGAATGCATAAGCTCATTGCAACTGTAATGCTGCAACTGGGTCAGAAAGGATGTGACAAGGAAGGAAATCAGAAGTCAGAAAAACACAGTCACATAAAGTCTTGCTAGTCAAAATGTCATCCACAGACTAGCAATATTGACTTCACCTGGAGGCTACATGGAAAAGAAAAAATCTCAGGTCCAACCCTAGATTGGCAGAATAAAAACCATGTTTTCATAAATTACCAATGTGATTTGAATGCATGTTAATATTTGACAAATATTAGGATACAGAATGCCTCTTTGAAGTCAACAGCTCCACGCCAAGAACATAGCCAGCTAAAGGTGATCTCATAGGGAGAAAAACTGTGGAATAAGTATCCTGCCATTACTATCCTCCATAACTTCCTTGGGCCTCTGTCGGGGTCCTCGTTAGCCAAATATAATAGGAAGTGGGGAGTAAAGTGAACTTTTGGTATGGTTTATGAAAATCCACTGCCCCCAGGGCGGAGAATTCAAGGGGACAAAGTAGAAAAGGAATCTGGAATGACACCTGGAAAAGATCTAGAGCAAGGCACTAAACAAGGCCAGGCTAGGCACTAAAAATGTAAAGTTGAACCATAGTATCCTCCGACTTCAAATGTTGCAACACATAGTTTGCAATTGTTTTTTTTCATAGGCACTCTTAATATTGAAATTGTGACCAAAGGTAATACTATTTTAATACAATTTCCAATAGTCTTCTCATCTTGAAGATCCTTAGCACATCCTTTGGTTTCAAGTAAAAATATTTTAAAAAATTGTCGGAACCAGGTGGCCTATTTAAGATTCTTACATATATTCTCATGTTCACCTTCCCATTTAGAATCAGTTTTAATTTTTTCTCTTACCATTTGGGAGTGAGTCCCTCATTA
Organism: Cebus imitator; assembly: GCF_001604975.1. Lineage (NCBI taxonomy): Eukaryota > Metazoa > Chordata > Mammalia > Primates > Cebidae > Cebus > Cebus imitator. Next base: position 4,882,772 of record NW_016107466.1, on the reverse strand, counting down.
CCATGTGATTTCATTTGTCTGGTATCTCCTACTAGGTCTGAAGCCTACTAGCTTAGATTAAAATCTGATATATTTTTATCAAGGCAAATAGAAATTTGGCATTATGGTAGTGTTTCCCACTGTTTGAGCTCAAGATTATAACCAATCAGTCTCTCAAAGGCTAAATTTACCAGATAAGAGCTTTTTAAAAGGACAAAGCATGTAACACAATCAGCTGGTAAACCAAAAACAGCAGAGGTCTTGTCAAGAAATTGTGTCCTAGTTACATTTCCTCATATAATAAAACTTGGCTTTTATACAAACCATCATGGTTAAGGCCAGAGGCTGAGGCTGAGTGGGATTTAGAGACCACTAAGGACTTATATGAGAAGACCTTTAACCCTCCCCAAAATTGGAGAAGATATATGCACACTCCACATGTGGAGATTCTACTGTATAGTAGAATATACACATTAACTTTTGTGTCAATTACTGAGCATGAGACATTTGTCAAGAATTGTAAAAAATACTTTATCTATATTACCTTAAAATAATCCTATATGATAAGTACACTTGCCCAGTGAAAGTGATCTTAGAGGGACACCCACAGCATCTATGAGAAACCATTAATGCATGGTTATATCCACTTGCTTAGATTATATACATGTGCTTCTCCCACTAGGCTTATTTCCCTTAGGTACCACAGCTCCTTGCACATGCATTAGAAGATATATATAGATCTTCTAACGTATATATGTGTATATATAGATATATGCATCTATCTATATATACATAAATGATTATGGATGTTTGTAACAAAAATATTTTTCTCCTTCAAGATGTAATTAGTTTGAATTTTTAATATGTTTTTAGCTCCTTGGGAGTGTACTTTATATAGGATCTTGCTCAAATTACAGTTCTCTAAAGAATATAGCTGTGAATAGAGAGTAGAAAGACTAGGATCCTTATCTTGTATGGCTCTTCAGAGATTACAAAAACTCTCCATTTCTCAGCAACTTTTTCAATAAAATGAAAAGTGTGAATTACTTTTTTTATTCCTTACATCACTTTTGTTCAAAACATGATTTTAAAAAAGGAATACAATATGTTAATCACATTCATACGGTCAAGGGGAACTCAACACTTCTCTCTCAGGGATATGTCCAGGTAGGAAAGGCTACCTTACCATTGATTAAGCTCCTTTATGGAGTTAAGGTATAAAGAAATAGCTGACTGATTATAAATACTTTTCTAATTTATAGATAAGGCACAGATTAATTAAAATGAGTTAAGTTTCCACATTTGGTAAATGAAAAATTTCATTTCTACCTGTGTATTAAAATATTTTGAAATAATATGTACTTCAGAAGCTGATTTAACAGTGTGTTTTCTAGATAATTACAGATTTATATTAATTCTTTCCTCCTTTTTCTCTCATTCCCAATCTGATGAGCTTTCAGCAGCCAGGTGGGGGATGATACAGCATGTATAAGTACAGTTATCAGATTAGACAGTATAAATTATTATGATTGAATTTTAGAGAGTTGTCAGTGTTACCCTAAACACAATATCCATCATCACTGCTTCGTTGTTTTCTAATCAATTTAAAATATCAGAAAATTGAGGACTATAAAGTAAATTGCATGATATACAAGGAATAAGAACAAAAAATTTTAGTTCGTGAGTTTTTTATCTAACCCAGAGAAATATTGCTTTATCATGAATAATGGACAAAAAACAAATTCTAGACAGGAGAGTGAAAAATTTCTATTTCCCACTTAAAACATATAACAAAGCTAAGATAGTGGTTAAGAGGCTGGATTTAATAGCTTCTGATCAAAGTTCTGCCTTTTCCTAGTGATGCAGCCTTGAACAATGCACTGAATGTTTTAATAATTCCATTGTTTTTACTTGAGTCTCTTGAAAAGACATTTGTTCATTAAAAACTTTTTAGGCATCTATTTTGTAGCAAGCAACATTCTAGGTGTTAGTGACAAGGCAATAGGAAATCACATTTTCTGCTTTGTGAAGCTACACATTTTAAGGGAGGGAGACATGTCAATAGCTTTTATTATTATCTGTCAGGTGGTAATAAGTGCTATGTTAAGTGTGAGGAAGGGCCTCTCTGATAAGATGATATTTGAGCATGTCTCTCAGCCCAAACCTGTTCACATGAAAGTCTCACCCATTTCAGGAAATAGAGTCATGCAAAGCAAATGTAAAAGAACAGAGAAGCTTTTCAGTACAAGTGTTCTGTGTTTTTCACTGTGCATCCTGTATTTTTATTTGCTAGACCTGGCAATTTTCCTTGGAGGTCCACCATGCATTAAGGACTTCACCATCACTCTGAGAGACAGAAAGCTGTGAAAGCATTTTGAACATCTAGCTTTAAAAGAATCACTCTGCATGCTTTGTTGCAGGTAGTCTATAGGAGGCTAAGAACAGAAGCAAATAAGCAAATTAGAAAACATGGAAGGATGACAACTTCAACCAAGGTCTTAGTGTACATTTTGCAAGTATAAATGACACAATTTGATAATGGTTTGACTATGAAATAGTGGGATAATAGAGTGGTCAAGGACAGGGTCAGCTATTTCTTTGTGAACAATTTGGTGACCAAATTGCCCTCATCTACCTCCTGAATATACTGCAGTTTTTTATATTAAGTTCTGGATCTTTTGTACCCTATACTGTAAGGCTTTGGCCTTCTTTCTCTTAACTTCCTACTCAGGATTTTATTATTTGTGACTAGGTGTCTTCCTCTAGGGGATGAGAAAGGAGGGATAAATTGGATTGACAATTACAGAATGATTTGTGGGCTGTTAATTGTTCATTATTTGTATACTTTATGTACACACACACACACACACACACACACACACACACACGTATATATCATAGTGCACATTATTTTGTCAGTTTTTTCCAAAGAGGATTTTTATGTCTTTAATACAATTGTAGATTTTCTTTAAAAAACACACACACACACACACACACACACACAAAAACAACAATCTTATCTAAACATTTTTACTCCAAATACATTAACCCAGAAAATTACAGTAGCTAATATGAGTTAAAGTAAGATTTTGTGTAAGTAGTAGCTGGAGTTATTTTGAAGACTCTTAAGAATATATACATTAAAAATTTCAATAGGTTTACCCTTCAAAAGCACATACATTTTACCTATAGTATTTATGAAAGATTATAAAATCTGTATCATTGAAGTATCATTCAAGTGGAAATTTCTGTTGAAAATAAAAGAAAAATCAGCATGGGCATTTGATATTTATATCAGTGGAGCTTCAGATTGGAAATGAATACAATTATTATTTATTATTGTGGATAATAACTAAAAGGTTGAATGCAGATGGAAAGCAGTAATGAGCTATTGACTTCACAGAAGAAAATGAGAAAGGAGATGATGAGGAGGATGGAATATCAAAGGGCTAATGGATTTGCCTGTGAAGCTCAACAAATCTCTGCAAGCCTCTCTTCAATGATGCTGAGTTTTGCTTATCATTGAAGGAAAAAACCAAAGGCATGAGAGTACACATTCTGCTCTGTGGGGGACTAGCTGAAGATGTCATAGAAGGTTGGGAATACTTCTAATTGCAGCATCTCATGCATCCACCAATGTCTGACACAGAGGTATGGAGAAGCAGTCATGCTTTGCCTCCTTCAAGGATCATAGAAAGTGGAGAGAGAAAGAGAAAGGAAGAAGGAAAGGAATAGTAAAGGGATTATGAGGGGATAGAGTTAGCAGGGAAAGCTTTCAAGGAAACCAATCCTTTAACATTGGTTAGCTAAAACTTCCCTGACTATTATCTATTATTTCACTTTATACATGTATCTTTTCCTACTTATAGAAACTAGGTAGTATGACAAATTTCAAGGTTTTTTTTTTTTGGAGGGGGGAGGGAATTATGTAGGCAGGATTCAGTTTGCATTTATTTTGAAGTGTAAGTGTAAGTTATTTTAAAAGACAAATCCTGGCCTGGCATGGTGGCTCACACCTGTAATCCCATTACTTTAAGAGACTGAGGCAGGCGAGTCACCTGAGGTCAGGAGTTTGAGACCAGCTTGGTCAACATGGTGAAACGCTGTCCCTACTAAAAATATAATAATTTGCCAGGTGTGGTGGCAGGCATCTGCAATCCCAGCTACTTGGGAGGCTGAGGCAGAAGAATCACTTGAACCTGGGAGGTGGAGGTTGGACTAAGCCAAAATCATGCCATTACATTCCTGCTTGAACACAAGAGAAAAAATCCAACTCAAAAATAAAAAGAAAAGACAAATCTCAAAACAGGGGATACTGTGTGTATGTATATATATATCAGCAAAGTTATAAAGTAAATATATATGTATATATATGTAAAACAGTAAAGTTATATGTATGCATACGCACAAACACACACACACAAACACAGAGATGTGTAACTTTTATTGAAAACCACATACCAGATTATATTTCAGGCATTGTGTGCATGCAGGATTTAATTAATCTTTACAATGATCTTTATATGGAAATCATAGATAGATATTTTTTATTTTTCAGTTGGAGTCTCACTCTGTCACCAGGCTAGAGTGCAATGGCACGATCTCAGCTCACTGCAACCTCTGCCTCCCAGATTCAAGTGATTCTCTTGCCTCAGCCTCCTGAGTAGCAGAAACTACAAGTGCGTACCACCAGGCCCAGCTAATTTTTGTATTTTTAGTAAAGACAGGAGTTCACCATGTTGGCCAGGATGGTCTCGATCTCTTGACCTTGTAATCTGCCCTCTTCAGCCTCCCAAAGTGCTAGGATTACAGGCATGAGCCACTGTGCACAGCCCAGAGTTAAATTTTTACATTTCACTTTGAGGAAGCAGAATCCCAAAGAGTTTAGAAATTGTCTCAAGGTTACGTGACTAATGGATGGCAGAGCTAAGATTTACACTCAGGACCACCTGACTCTAAAACCTATGAAATTTCTAAAGGATTGCATTGCCTATTGAGTGGCATATACATTATATGTGTATTGTACAGGATGACCATATAATTTACCTTCCCAAGTAGTTACTTTTACCTAAGACAAATAGAAAATAGGATAGGAGGTATAAACCAAAGCTGTCCCAGACATCGAGGGCATGCAGTCACCCTAATTGTGTATAATGAATGTGTTATTGACTGAGATCACATAATATACCTACCTGTAGGGTTCTTCTTGAGAATCTGAAATATTATCTAATCTGAATTTATAAAATGTAGCCTTGCATCCAATTTGCAGGAATTATTCATCACAAATGGCTGATTTCCTGCCTTTACTCAGATTTGTGTAAGTGACTCAATTATAATCAAGAAACAGCAGAGAAGAGCATGCAGTGTAACTATGCAATCACCAATATGGATCTCAAGCTCTGATGGGATGCTTCTCTGATATTAAATGCAAGCTGAAAAGAGGACAGAGTAAATGAAGGATTTGCACTTCACCATTTCTGACAAACTAATAGTACATTTTCTTTATCTTATAGGATCAGTTCCCCAAATTGTTATCTTGGTGTATGTAGGTATTCTGGAAATATATCAGTGTGAGAATAATAAATAAGCACTGATAGTGAACAACGTGTATTAGTCTGAGTTCTCCATGGAGACGGAATCAATAGGATATGTAGATGTATACATAGATGGTATGGATAGAGACAACATAGATAGAGATATGAGAGGGAATTTGTTAGGGGAATTGGCTGACATGATTATGGAGGCTGACAAATCTCACAGTGGGCCATCTGCAAACTGGGTATCCAGGGATGCCGGTATTATGGCTCAGTCTGAGTCCAAAAGCCTCAGAACCAGGGAAGGTTATAGTGTAACTCTCAGTTTGAGACTGAAGGCCAGAGAGCCCAGGGGTAGGGGAAACTGGTGTAAAAGCCTGTAGAGAGGAGCTGGTACCATTCCTTCTGACACTATTCCAAATAATGCAAAAAGAGGGAATTCTTCCCAAATCATTTTTTGAGACCAACATCATCCTGATTCCAAAACCTGGCAGAGACTCAACAAGAAAAGAAAACTTCAGGCCAATATCCATGATGAACATAGATGAAAAAATCTTTAATAAAATACTGGCAAGCCGATTGCAACAGCACATCAAAAAGCTTATCCACCATGATCAAGTAGGATTCATCCCTGGGATGCAAGGCTGGTTCAGCATATGCAAGTCTATAAATATAATTCACCACATAAACAGAACCAAAGACAAAAACCACGTAATTATCTCAATTGATGCAGAGAAGATTTTTGACAAAATTCAACAGCCCTTTATGCTAAAAACCCTGAACAAACTAGACATTGGCGGAACGTATCTCAAAATAATAAAAGCTATTTACAACAAACCAACAACCAATATCATACTGAATGGGCAAAAACTGGAAGCATTCCCTTTGAAATCTGGCACTAGACAAGGATGCCCTCTCTCACTACTCCTATTCAATATAGTACTGGAAGTTCTAGCCAGAGCAATCAGGCAAGAAAATACAGCTAGTGCTCGACTTATGACCACGATTGGGGCCGGCAGACCGATCATAACACGATTTGGTCATAAGTTGAGTAGGCTATATGTACAGTTGAAATGGTGCACGCAGAAATGGTAGTGCTGTCGGAAGCTGGTCTGCACTGTCGTATGCCCAGCTGGGTAACATTTGCGTTGCCAGACGCGGAGCAGTCGTGGCTAGCGATTGTGGTCATAAAGTCAAATGGTTGTATGTTGCATAGGTTGTAAGTCGATCAATACCTGTAAAGGATATTCAAATAGAAAAGTAGGAAGTCAAATTGTCTCTATTTGCAGACAACATGATTGTATATCTGGAAGACCCTATCGTCTCAGCCCAAAATCTCCTGAAACTGATAAGCAACTTCAGCAAAGTCTCAGGATACAAAATCAATGTGCAAAAATCACATGCATTCCTATACACCAATAACAGACTTAGAGAGCCAAATCAAGAAAGAACCATCATTCACAATTGCTACAAAGAGAATAAAATACCTAGGAATACAACTAACAAGGAATGTAAAGGACCTCTTCAAGGAGAGCTACAAACCACTGCTCAACGAAATAAGAGAGGATACAAACAGATGGAGAAACATTTCATGCTCATGGTTAAGAAGAATCAATGTCTTGAAAGTGGCCATACTGCCCAAAGTAATTTACAGATTTAATGCTATTCCCATCAAACTACCAATGACCTTCTTCACAGAACTGGAAAAAAACACCTTAGACTTTATATGGAACCAAAAGAGAGCCCTCATAGCCAAGTCAATTCTAATCAAAAAGAACAAAGTGGGAGGCATCACATTACCAGGCTTCAAACTACGCTACAAGGCTACTGTAATCAAAACAGCATGGTACTGGTACCAAAACAGAGATATAGACCAATGGAACAGAACACAGGCCTCGGAGACAACACAACATATCTACAACCATCTGATCTTTAACAAACCTGACAAAAACAAGCAATGGGGAAAGGATTCCCTGTTTAATAAATGGTGTTGGGAAAACTGGCTAGTGATGTGCAGAAAGCAGAAACTGGACCACTTCCTGACACCTTACACTAAAATTAACTCCAGATGGATTAATGACTTAAACCTAAGACCTAACACCATAAAAACCCTAGACGAATATCTATGCAAAACCATTCCTGACATAGGCATAAGCAAGGACTTCATGACCAAAACACCAAAAGCATCGACAACAAAAGCCAAAATAGACAAACGGGACCTAATCAAGCTCCACAGCTTCCGCACGGCAAAAGAAACAGTTATTAGAGTGAATTGGCAACCAACAGAATGGGAAAAATTTTTGCAATTTACTCATCTGACAAAGGGCTGATATCCAGATTTTACAAAGAACTAAAACAGATTTACAAGAAAAAAAACAAACAAGCCCATTCAAAAATGGGCAAAGGATACGAACACTTTACAAAAGAAGACATACGCGAGTCCAACAAACATATGAAAAAATGCTCATCATTACTGGTCATTAGAGAAATGCAAATCAAAACTACATTGAGGTACCATCTCACACCAGTTAGAATGGTGATCATTAGAAAATCTGGAGACAACAGATGCTGGAGAGGATGTGAAGAAAGAAGAACACCTTTACACTGTTGGTGGGAGTGTAAATTAGTTCAACCATTGTGGAAGACAGTGTGGCGATTCCTCAAGGACCTAGAAATAGAAATTCCATTTGACCCAGCAATCCCATTACTGGGTATATATCCAAAGGATTATAAATCATTCTACTATAAGGACACGTGCACACGAATGTTCATTGCAGCACTCTTTACAATAGCAAAGACCTGGAACCAACCCAAATGCCCATTGAGGATAGACTGGACAGGGAAAATGTGGCACATATACACCATGGAATATTACGCAGCCATCAAAAACAGTGAGTTTGTGTCCTTTGTAGGGACTTGGATGAACCTGGAAACCATCATTCTCAGCAAACTGACACAAGATCAGAAAATCAAACACCACATTTTCTCACTCGTAGGTGGGTGTTGAACAATGAGAACACATGGACATAGGGAGGGTAGCACTATACACTGGGGTCTGTTGGGGGGAAATAGGGGAGGGACAGCAGGGGGTGTGGAGTTGGGGGGGATAGCATGGGGAGAAATGCCCGATATAGGTGAAAGGGAGGAAGGCTGCAAATCACACTGCCACACTTGTACCTATGCAACAATCTTGCATGTTCTTCACATGTACCCCAAAACCTAAAATGCAATTAAAAAAATAATGATAATAAATAAAAACAAAGGAAATCTGGAAAAGAAAATAAAAGCAAGCTATGGCTGTCTAGCATCAAGTCTCAGATTTCCATCTTTTTTATGTACTTTGAGAAGTTCACCTTCCTACTCTGCACCTGTATAAAATAAGGCATTCATTCAGTAAGATAAGAGAGAACAATCTAGAAAACAGGCTGGCTAGACTACTCTTATCCCTGCTCACCTATCCAGGGCCCCAAGAGAGCAAGACTTTTTCACTCCAAGGTTTCTTCTGTATCAGATACCCACTAACTGAAAGGCACAGCAATGTGAGTAGGATATGATTCACTAACTATAATGATTGGCAAAGATCCAGCAATAGTACTCAGGGCAAATATACTGGCTTGGATTTATAAATTATACAATATCTTCAAAATATCCTTTCTTTGAATAGTGTAGAAAGAAGAAAGTCCTTCTTGCCAAAGGCAACCTGCCTTAAGACATTTCATAGTACTGCCAATATCCGAACCAAAACTAGACTTGTAGATACATGTCCTTAGAGCAACCACGCAATATCAATACAATAGATGGCCTGTAAGCTGCCTAGTGCCTTGCAGGCCTTCTATAGTGGAAATTTTTTTTTTGAGACAGAGTCTCACTCTATTGCCCAGACTAGAGTCAGCACAATGTTAGCTCACTGCAACCTGCACCTCATGGGTTCAAGTGATTCTCCTGGCTCAGTCTCCCAAGTAGCTGGGATTGCAGGCAGCCGCCACCATGTCCAGCTAATTTTTGTATTTTTAGTAGAGACGGGGTTTCAGCATATTGGTCAGGTTGGTCTCAAACTCCTGACCTCATGTAACCTGCCTGCTTCAGCCTCCCTAAGTGCAGAGATTACAGGTGTGAGCCACCGCACCCAGCTAGTGGAAACTTTTAATATCTTTAAAGTCAATTGGTATTAGACTGTGATAAAATCAATCTATTTCTCTCTCTCTCTCTCTCTCTCTCTCTCTCTCCCTTCCATATGTATATATACTGATATTCAGCTTTTGACATAATCCTATTTTGCTTAATTTTAAAATTCTCATTCTTTCTAAAACATTCTAAAAAATACAATAGTATTGTACTTCCTATTTGTGAGATGCTTACATGAATGAAGTAGATAGTCCCAGGATCTTTCCAGTCAGAGGATTAAAAGCCCAGAGTCATTAATTATTTTTATATAGGAACCCAATGTTGGTTGTCAGCTCTAGAATTCGACAAAATGTTGAGAGACAAGAGATTCCAGAGAAGTTTTGTGTTTCCCACCACACCACGATGTTTTTACATGTTGAATGTAAACCCCATGAAGTCAAGAATTGTGTCTGTTTCTTTTATAACTATATCCTTATGTCTGGAAAAGCTTGTATCATATAGTAAGTGCTCAATAAATATTTGTTACAATAGTACATATTTCATAGTGTCAGTCCAAAGAGAAATGTGAATGTTCAAATCAGAAATAAGAACATATTGAAGCAGAATGTTAGGAAAATAAAACAATCCCAAGAATAAGTTATTTAACATTTGCCTCAAAGTCGAAGGCACTTTAATAAATATAAACTCAATATTTATTTGTGTATTTTTTATATGTTAAATAAAACATATACAATTGTATAAATATTGCAATCTCTATGAACTTTTTCAAATGAAATCCATCCTATAGTAGAATGTGGAGGCAATTTACAATTGTGTGGTTTTTTATTTGGCAGAAAATTTAAAAGACCTATTCATTCATTGGTAACATGTTTTGAAAAATATCTTTAAAAGGAGGCACCTGTAATCCCAGCTACTTGGGATGCTGAGGCAGGAGAATTGCTTGAACCCAGGAGGTAGTGGTTGCAGTGAGCGAAGATGAAGCCACTACATTCGAATCTGGGTGACAGAGTGAGACTCCTATGTCTCAAAGAGAAAAAAAAGCAAACGCAAATTTGCATCTGTAATTAAGGACACTAATCTGATGTGCTAAGGAAAAAAGATTATTCTGAATTACTGCAGAGGCACCAATGATCACATGATCTCTTAAGAGCTGAGAATATTCTTCTGCTAGATAGAGAAAAGGAAGGCAGAGGGAGATTAATCTAGAGAGATTCAAAGCATGAGGGTTTGATGCTCTGTTGGGTCAAAGCATGAAAAGGATTTGAAGATGGAGGGGCCCTGAAACCTCAGTTCAATAATCACAAGGAATTGAAATCTGCCAATAACATGAGTGTGAGCTTGAAAGTGTGTTCTTCCCTAAAAGCCTCCAGACAAGTATCTAGATGGCAGACACTTTAATTTTGGCCCCGTGAGATTCTAAGCAAAGAAACCAGCTTAGCCATATTCCACCTGGATTTCTGCCTTATGAAAAGTGTGATGTAATAAATCTGTGTTGTTTAAACTGCCAAATTTGTGGTAATGTTAAAACAACATTAGGAAACTAATACAGGTTTTGCCATTGTCATTTAACCTACAGAAAATTGAAGCTCGGATAAGTTAAATATATTACACACAAACGTAGCTTGCAATGTCCATCCAGTATCATGTGTCAGATCCAGATCTGCTGACACTCACGTTTGAATTCTGTGATCATAGCAGTAGTTCTCAAGCTTTGGTGTGAATAAGAATCCCCTGGATGGCTTTTGAATGTGAAGATAGATTTCTGGCTCTTGTCTCTAGAGTTTCTGATTCACTAAGTCTTGAGTATAGCTAAATAATTTCTACGTTCCCAGATGATGCTGCTACTACATCTCTGAAAATCTCACTTTGAGAACCACTAGTTTGTAGGAAGCTACTGTTCTTAATTGCGTTGTTACTCTTCTTTGGAAAGGGCTTATTGTCTGCAGTCTAGAGGACATGAGAATAATGTTATGATACCTTGAGCCTACTTGCTCTTTCATGCTTGAGAAATGGAAGCAAAACCCTTGCAGCATCTGCCTAAACTGCTTTTGAGGGAAAGTTCAATGAAAATCATTTGTTCTGTCTTGTGGCAAAAATGTTGACCACACACCCACCTGGATTAGATTTCATTCAAACTTAGGAAACAAAGATTTTCTGTTTGTCTCATCTGGCATTTTTAAACCTTTAGCACACATTGAGTCCCTATTGTCAAGAACTTAGGAATTAAAAAGTCAATGGACAAACAACAGAAAATCTATGTTTTGGGAATTGCCCAGGAAAAGCAGTTTCAACAAGGCAGCTGTGTCCTATAGGATAATGGGAATAAACAAATTGTTTTACAGAAAAGGAAAACTGGAGTTGTATATATTTAAGGCAAGCAGAAAAAAATGTTTTCATTGTTTAGAAAAGGAATGTAAAACAAAGGATGCTTTATATTTCATCAGAAAGGTACTCCCTTGACTAAATTCTTTTTAATAGGATGAATTTTCATTTTTTAAACCAATTTATTGAGGTAAGTTTACTTACTGTAAAGTACACTAATTGCAAGTGTTTATTTGAGAATTTGGGAGCATATTTACTGAGTTGTAGTCAGCCAGCAGTATAACCCAATTTTAGATTTTTATCATCTCAACAAGGTCCCTCATGCTGGCTTATTGATAGTCTTCATTCTCATCTATAGTTCCTAAAAAAATAATTATTTACTTTTTGTCTCTATGGATTTCCCTTTTGTGGATATTTCATATAAATGGAATTATATTGTGTATGTTCTTTTGTGTCTTGCTTCTTTCCCAGAGCGCAATGTTTTCATAGTTCATCCATGTTTCAGCATTTATCAGTATTTATGTTACTTTTATTTCTCATGAGTATTCTCAATTGATTTTTTAAAATGTAATATTGGAGTCAGGCACAGTGGCTCACGCCTATAATCCCAGAACTTTGGTAGGCCAAGGTGGGTGGATCACCTGAGGTTAGGAGTCCGAGACCAGCCTGGGCAACAAGGTGAAACCCCATCTCTACTAAAAAAATACAAAACGTAGCTGAGCATGGTGGGTGGTGCCTGTAATCTCAGCTACTTGGGAGGCTGAATCAGAAGAATCACTTGAATTAGGGAGGCAGAGGTTGCAGGGAGTGGAGATTGTGCCATTGCACCCTAGCCTGGGTGACAGAGTGAGATTCCTTCTCAAAAA